>NC_080432.1:46716090-46876090 GCF_028018845.1 Melospiza georgiana | reverse complement strand
GAAACTGCACTTCTGGGCTGTGTGGGCTCAGTGCTTTACACCAGACACCAGATGAGCAAAATTCTCTTGTGCTCCTCAAGCTCCCCCTGCTTTCCATTCTGTGATTCTGTGGCTCGGCTTCAGTGAGCTCAGACAGCCAACCTGAGTGTGTTTCCTCATCTTCTTGTAATATGGAGTGTGTAGGATGTTTTATTGCTAACAAACTGGAATAGGTGGGGCAGTGTGGGTGTGAAGGTACTGTCCTCTGCTGAAAAAATGGTGCAGAGATCAGAATGCAAAAACCATATATCATAACAAGAGTGTCACCAGATAAAAGAAGATTAATTAAAGGAGAGAACTGGGTGTCAGATTCTGATCTCATGGCTTTTCTATATAGATACTGTTCAAGAAAATCTGAAGTAAAAGGAAAGCCTTTAAAAGCTTTAAGATATTAACCCTCCACCTATCCTTTGTGGTCTTTTGTTTGTCATAGGTTTTCTATTTTTATATTCATTCCAGTAATGATGTGAACACACTATTAAAAATAACTCGCTGCGAACATCTGTGTGCACTAGGTTAAAGTTAATTCTGTAAAAGATTTATTCCTCCTTCTTCACACACACTGAACTAATCTGCTGTCTTCCTCAAAACCTATTTTCCCACTTTCATCAGTGTTAGGAGTACAAGTAACAGTTGCCTATTAAATTCCACAAACGAAGTTAATGCCCACTTCCCCTGTTTTATTTGCTTCTTTACAGTTGCTTGCACAACTCAAAGGAGAGGCCTTTAAAAGAGAGTTATACTAACCACATGTTGTTTGGTTCCTGCTCTTCCTATGCACAAACATCTTCGACTGAAGGAAAACGAAAATAATTTTCTTTTCATCTGCTGGATCTAGCATGCAACACAAAGTGAAGTCATGCAGCTTCTAATGCCAGTGGATAAAAATTCCTGCTAAGTAGTAAAAATCTACTTGTGACTGAGAGGGAAATGTCTATATTGGATTATTAACTCTGTGCTCTTGTGGAATAAAAACATTTATGAGAATAGCACAATAGCAAATGGACCAAGAGGAAATGGAGAGTTCCTTATTCAGCATGGGATATATATGATGGAAACCAAACAGTGATATGTATGATGGAAACAGTGATATATATGATATATATGATGCAAACCAAACAGTGCATGGCAGTTGATGGTTCCCAGTGTTTCCTAAATTCAGTCTAGTTCATGTCAGCACTGGAAAGAGATTTGTTCAGAATTGCACCAGTGCACAGGGAGGTCTGAGGAACTACCTTACATAACTGTTCTTCTTATTGAGCATTCTCATTCAAAACTTAGTCCTGAGTCCTTCCTAAAGATGATACCTGTGCAACTGCATTGTGCTCTAACCCCAGCCAGCCACCAAGTCCCGTGCAGCCACCCACTCATGGAGTGACACCCTGGGGGTTGGTTCTCCCTACACTCCAGGTCCTTTTGGTGAAAGGGACAGAGCACTTCCCTTCCCTGAGCTCTAATCCCCGTTTAGAGGAGCTCTCCCAGCTGAGTTTCCTGGCCCCAGGAGGGCGCTCACACAGATCAAGCCTGCTCCCACCCGGAGCTGCAGGGCACAGACACACCGTGGGGACCAAATTGGCACGGGGGCGTCACAGGGTGACAGGCTGGGCACGGGGAGTGCTGCACCCCAGCCATTCCGGGATTCTACAGCGGGCCACAAGGATTCTGGCTGCCTCCTGAACTGAGGGAAAGAGACCCACAAAATAACCTTGATTTTCATCTGTAATTTTCTTCTGAAAAACCTGTATAGATCTCCAGGTGTATAAATGACCCATAGATGACTCATTTGTATAAATATATACCTATGACAAATGTAATTTTGTACCTCCAATACATTTTGAACAATTCAATTCTTCAGAAGAGTTGGACTTTTCTTTTTAAATATAAAACAAGCCAAGAGTTCTGAAGTCCTATCAGATATGCAAACAGGATATTGCCTGTACATTCTCCTCCTCTCCCTTCAAATTCAGCAGGCCTAAAAACACTTTATTGTTGAAGTACGTTTTTAACAAATACTCCCACTGAATTATTCACTGTTGAGATATAAAAAGCATTCAGAATATCTTGAATTTACTGGAGGGGAAAAGGTCTGAATTAAATGGTCTGTGTTTTGTAGCTTGATCATACTGACTTGAGATAATTTCAGGGCAGGATTTATTACTACCTTGTCTTCCTTTGGGCTGGTAAAACAAATACGCAAATATGCTTCCATGGAGAAACAAAGTTTGGTTTAAAATAAATTTTTTTGGTAATTCTATGTAAACCACTTTTTTTCAACACTGGACCTTGCCACTTTTTCCAAACCCCTGATGAATACAAAGATTTTGTAGCACTGCTTTTACCTTTCTCATCACAATCCCTCACATGGTACTTAGGCAAGAAGGAGGAATTCTCAGGAGAAGATTTGTGCAGTGGTTAAATATGATGAATAATCATGCAGTGTTCGTTTCCAGCAATGAACATAAATTCCATGGTACTTAGAGAAGTGTTTCTTCTGAACCTTCATTTACAGAGAAAGAATGGGATTCAGTTCTCCTGACACAGTTCTCTAGACATCTTTTGGAGCCAGTGGAGAGAAATGAACTTTTCTACATTACAATTAATCAATCATACCTGTCATTTATTATCACTTGATGAGATGAATCTCACCTTAAAGAGGTGAGATTGGACTTTTCTCCATGGACTGGAAACTGTTTCTATGTCAGTAGCTCACTGCTTCACCACCAGAAGCATCTCTGTTCATTTCCCCAGCAAACAAGTTCAGCTAGACTCCTCCAGCTTGAATCCAGCCACCCAGGATGATGAGCAGGGGACTGCCTGAAGCTGCCAGTGCTGTTTGAGAGCACACCCCTCTCAAGTTCCTACGCTGTGCCTCTTTTAGGGTTTTACTTTGAGTACCAAGCATTCTTTTGAAGTCATCCCCAACTAACTACTGAGCTTTGATATGCTTTGTGAAAGTCTGAGTCCACCACTGGTTCTCTTTCAGAAGGCACTATGGCAGAAGATGCACTCCATAAACGCCCCTAGTGTGCTCCTATTGCTAATGTGTCCTCAATTCACAGATGTGCGACATGTTAGGGCTGTCAGCTACATGCCAGAGCACTCTTCCCCCACAGAAGATGCCAGGGTGCTTGCAAGCTCCCTGCTGCTCCCAGTTCGAAATAATTCCCCTTGAAACTTGTATATTATGGTTGACAAATTCCCCTATTCAACTGTTTTGCTACACAACCATTTGTTTTGGATTCCACTTGGTAATTAAGATACAGATGGAAATGTCTAAAATCTGTCCTACAAGCACCTTCCTCCACTGATGGTTCACAGCCAGGAGCTCTTGCTTGGGCACAGGTGCCACTGCTGCTGGCCTGTGACCATTTGTACTGCTTTGTGGCAGCGTGGCTGGCACAGTTCTGGTCCTGCCCTCTTTCATACACAGCTGGGAGACAGCATGTACCAGAGACTGGGAGCAGCAGGCAGCTTGCGAGCACCCTGGCATCTCCTGTGGGGGAAGAGTGCTCTGGCATGTGGCTGACAGCCCTAACATGTCACACATCTTGGAGGCCAAAAAAAACTTGACCTGTTTTACTCACAGCAACAAACATGACCTTAGCAACTACAGCACTCTATGGGGATAAGGGAGAAATTGTCTATGACTGAGAGAGTTCTGCTCCCCTGAGGAGCTGCCCCAAATAGGCAGCATAACACAAGTACAAGTGCCTCCCCTGAACTACAGGATAGACTACAGGCAGTGGTTTGTTCTCCTTCTGCAAAAAGGGAATCCCCTAAAGCAGAATGCAACTGAACCCAGGTCTCCTACATCCTAAATCAGTGCACTCACCACTCGGACCTTGAATAAAAATCAATTACCACCTCTGCTGCAGAAGAGCAGTTTTGTGTGGCATCCAATCCTTCGCAGAGCTGCATCCAACTGCTTTCTCAGTGAAGCTGCAAAATAACATGGATGATACTGTAATTTATGGCCTTGAGCTGATATGCTGTAACAGCCAGAAAAATACTGAGTTTAATATTCTACTAGCCCTCCTGCTGTAATTCAGCATCCTGCTAATCCTTATCAAATAGAGATCCCAGAGGAAACAGGCAAAGAAAAGGACTATAGTTTTAGGCAAACTTGTCAAAACTACTTATTGTGGCTCAGACTGAAGGGTTCCTGAGCACACCCAAAATCTAGCACCTACGTTAGGACCATTCATTAAAACTTGGGGCACTTAAAAAGTTTCAGCATACTTGGGTTATGCCGAACACGACCTGGACTCGCCAGACTCATGGGTCTTGGACTGTGTTTTCCTAGTCCTACCGCGAGCATCAACATTTGCTCATCTCCATCCGACCTTTGGCATCCGTCTGCCTCTGCTCTCCACCTGCGCTCAGCGGAGCGGCGCTGCCTGGCACCAGGCGGGGCTCGGCCTGGCCGCGCAGATGGCCGGGCAGCCGCGGGGCGCCGTGACACACCGGGGCACAGCGAGGGAACTCCGCCGCTCGCTCCCGCCTCGCCGGCAGCGATTGCAGCGATCCCCTCCTGCGGGAGTCACCCCCGCTCACCTGCGGGCCCTGCCGCCCCCGGCCCTGCCTCCCTCTCTCCCTCCCTGCCTCCCTTCGCCCGCCGCCCTCGCTCCCGGCATGGATCGCACCGGCGGCGGGAGGGGCGGGCGCGGATCCCGGCACTGCGGGGGACGGGAGGGAAGGGGCAAGAGACAGAGGGAGGGACGGGGCACTGCTACCCGCCGGGCGGGATGGGTGGCGGGGATGGAGGGAGACAGCTCCTCTCCGAGTGGGATGGCTGGCGGGGATGGAGGGAGACAGCTCCTCTCCGAGTGGGATGGGCGGCGGGGATGGAGGGGGACAGCTCCTCTCTAGATGGGGCGGGAGGGAAGGATGGATGGAGAGGGACAGCTCCTCTCTAGGTATGGGGGGGAGGGACAGAGAGGGTCAGCTCCCCTCCGGGCGGGTCGGGGCGCCTCGCCCGCTCCGGCCCGGGGGGCTGCGCCCTGTGACGAGCCCGGGCGCTGGGAGGCAGCGCGGCGGGGCGGGGTGACGGCCGCGGCTCTAATAAGGCCGGGGCCGGCGCTGGCCGAGGGCTGCTTGCCCCCGCCCGCCCCCGAGCATGCAGTGCTTCCCCGGGCTGGTGCTGGCGCTGAGCTCGCTGCTGGGCGCCCTGGCGCTGCTGCAGCTCTCGCTGCACCTGCGGGTGCCGTCCCGCTACGGGAAGCACGAGGAGCGGCTGTGCCGGCCGCGGGGCCGGCTGCCGGCGCGCTGCGCCTGGTTCCTGCAGGAGCTTCCCTCCTTCCTGGTGCCCGCGCTGCTGCTGGCGCTGCGCAGCCCGCCCCGCCTCGAGCCGCTCGGCTGCCGCCTCCTCTGCTGCCTCTTCTGCTGGCACTACTTCTACAGGTACCGCCGCCGGGCACGGCTCCCGGCCGCCGCGCCTCGGGAAACCCAGCCGAGGGAAGCTGCGGGAGCGGGAGCAGCCGGAGCCGGGCGGGCGGCGCGGCCGGGGCAGGTCCTGGCTGCAGCATCGCTCCCGCCCGAGTCCGGCTGGCCATCCGCGCCCCGGGGTCCGCTCCGAGAGTGGGGACCGGCCGGGTGGGCATCTCTGCCCCGGGGGAAGGAGCAGCCGGTGGGGCTCGGGTGCTTGAAGCAGGGGAGAGGATGGATGCTTTGAATTGTTCTCTTAGGGGGAGGAAAAAAAAAAAGGAAGAAAGAAAGAAAGAAAGAAAGAAAAAAGAAATAAAAGAAGGTTTCGCTAAGTTGAAGGAAAGGTTAGGATAAAACTCATCCAGACATTATGTAAAGGTACATAGGAAGCGCTTGTTGCGGGCAGGAGAAGCCCCGCGGGTGCGGCGCCGGGAGCAGCGGCGGCTGCCGAACGCAGCCGTGGGAATACGCGTGAGGGTGGCCGAGAGCAAAGCCACGGAGCACCGGGAGCGCACGGCTCTGCCCATGGAGCACGGGGAGCGCACGGCTCTCTCTGCCCGCACACCGGGAGCGCACGGTTCTCCCCGGGCACCGGGAGCGCACGGCTCTCTCTGCCCATGGAACACCGGGAGTGCACGGCTGGGAGCGCACGGCTGTGCCCATGGAGCACCGGGAGCGCACGGCTCTCTCTGCCCATGGAGCCCCGGGAGTGCACGGCTGGGAGCGCACGGCTCTGCCCGGTGCTGCGAGGGGAGCACAGGCGCTGTGGGCGTGCGGTGCCACGGCACCAAAGTTGGTTCTTTATGCTCAATTTGTCACTCCAGCTCCACTACCAAAGCATCAACTTGTATTGGGTTTTTTTTCTTTTCGTATCTTTTCTTTTTAGAAATCTGGTCTTGTCAGAGTCAACAAATGCTGTAGCTCTAATTAATTCTGTATTTGCTAATCAGAAGCTTAAATAAATAGTAGAGTTTTTATCCAGTGTTGGTGATAATTTTGAAGAGACATAGCTCTACAATCGCCACCCAGTTCTGCAGAGAATATCACCAGAATCCATCCTCTCCACTTCCATTTTCTGTGGAACTCTGTTGTGAGAAAACTGAATTTGGTTTATGGAATAAAATGGCTTTTATTCACAAGTGGCAAGTGCACGTGAAAATGTTATGCCATTATGTAGTAAAGAGCAATGTAACTTCTGAGGCAAAACCTTGACTTGATTTGACATTTTCCACCACCATTCCCATATCTGTTGGTTTTAGTTTGCTTCATAGAAATAGAAAACATTATTGTAATATTTGATCAGAAATAATTATTTGCTCCTCAACCAAAATCAATATATTGAAAATCCAGTTGCAGTATCTCTACAGATAGTTTAGGGATAGAAACTCAAGGCTGTTCTGGAGATATTTCAAACAGAGAATGGCTTATGTTGCTAACACTATTTTAGGCATGTATTTGTTATCACTCCCATTGTCTTTACTGCAGGAGTCAGCTCGAGGACACATCCATAACATATTTGGCTTCTAGAAAGCTGGATGTATTCATTATATGTAGTTATACAGAATATAGTTAAATGCATTCTGCTATCAAGAATTTCTGATTGTTTGAGAAACACAACTATCAATGAACACCACTGGACTAATGAAATAAGGGTAATCCTACCAGTGCGCACACATCTATTGGTTCTGTGGCTTCTTTCCCAAATTTACTGCTGGACTGAGGCAAAAGCTCTGTGTTTTCATACATTTTCTTTCCCACACAGCTCGGGGATCTTCTCATCTCTCTCTGGAATATCCTTCTTCACTTCCTCACTTCAACCAAGTCTGTATGAAACTTTTCCTGCTAATACAGCGTGTTACTCCAATATCACAGGCTGCAGCCCCTTCTCACACAAGCCATTCTGACATTCTGTTGAATCAATTAATATTTGAAATGTTGTATTAAATATTAATACTCTGCTGTTATGTAAAAGAGCAGCAAAATCACAAAATAGAAGTTTTTCTGGGTTTCGCCTGACAATACTATAGGACAGGAAGGTTCTTTGAGGGATTCTTGGTAGAATGGCCACATGGTTGTGTTTATGATTAGAGCCTTCTTGATAACATGAAGGTTTTAACTATCAGCACAGATAATTGTTATCTACAATTTCTGGCAGATAGGATAATTTATTGTTACAGAGAATTTTTTTAGCCTGTAGCATATCTTACAGTTAAACAGAATTTCTGCAGCTTTCCTCTTTTCCAAACGTTTTAGCTCCCTAGACTTTTTTAGTCCTTGGACCCTCTAAAGATTGGGTCAAATTCTTAGCAATCAGTAAGTGGCACAATAACTGTAATCTGGATTCAGCCTTTAATTAAAAGAATGGGATTTACTCAGTCCTTGGAGGAAGATGACAACAACGGAGGAGACATCCCTGACCACTGGGCATTCACAGGTTTTGCCATCCAGAATCAGCTCCAGTCTAAGCCCACCTGCAGGTCCTGGATTTTCTAGGGAGCACCTCATGGGAATTTAGGCTTCCCTGTTCCGTGCTGAGAGCCACCACCTCCTGGTGACAGTGCTGGTGGGCAAGCTGTCTTATTGCAACAGCTGAAAAAGGGGTGAAAAGAAGGGCACTTACATATTATGTGCACTTGCATATTATGGCTGTTTACCTATAAAATGATGCTGAACAAATCATATACCAAGTTGCCATATACTGGTGACACTGCATTAGAAAGTTCCATTGCCATACAGTGTTTGAAAAGAGGTTCAGTAATTTGACATAACAGTCAGGATATAGTTTGACTTTTAGGGTTTTGTTTTGTTTTCATTTTATAATCTTTACTTGGAAGAATCTAACAACAGTTTTAAATACTTCCATGATTAAACTTGATTGCAAGGATAATAAGTGCTGTATCAATCAATAACAAAATTGCATTTACCTAATGGGTGTAGCCTACTTCATTTTCTGACTTTAAAATGTTGAAATGAATAAAGGTGTTCCACTCTTAATCATAAAGGTATTTTGTTAATCCACTCCTACTTTTACTACTGATCATCTGGTATCTGTACTTAAGCATTCCTCTGTGTTTGTATGACACATTTTCTTTGTATATTCTTGCATAATTTAGTGACTTCTTTCTCTCCACAGGGGAGCTTTTATAATTCCTAATCTTGTCTCATCCACTTTAGCAAACATACATGAGAAAGGGAAGTTTTCATCAGAGGTATGCTCAGAAGGACATTACAGTCCATAACGGAGAAACACAGACTTCCAAAAGACTGCTGTGCTTAGCAATTCTGCCTTTCTTTGTGTTCTAGCCAGCTGTGTTGCCCCAGTAGCTCCTTTTAGACTGAAGCACATATTTCAGAGTAACTTCAATCTTGACCTGAAGACCCCTGAAAATGAAAAATCCATCATTTTTAATGTTTTAATTTTTTAAAAAAATTCAGTGTTTTCTTTGGTAGTGTTAATCTTCTAAATTCTTTTACCCTTACTTAAACATGTTTAAAATGTCTTGCTTAAATTTGAATAGTCTTGATTTTTGTGCCAGTGGGCCTTGCTCCTTCTATCCACCCTGTGCTAATTTAAAGCACTCCCTAGTGTCCTTCAGTATTCTCTTACCATGATATCACTTACATGGTACTGGATCATGTTTTAATTTGCTTGTTACAGAGCTGTCAAGCCCTCTGTCAGCATCAGTTTGATGCAGATAATATAGGAGCACATGATCGTGTTTCTGGGGCATTAATTACCACACATGATGTCATATTTATGCTGAATTGATGGGTTTGTGGTGGATGCAAGCCAGATATAGGGGAACAGACATTACCTGATCTGACACAGAGTTAGAGTAGTGCAGACACATGATACTTCATCCAGCATGAAGTTGGTCAGGATAAAATTACCTTTTCATAAATTTAGGAACAGCCTTAAGCCACCATAATTAACTTGTCCTGCTTTTGGACATGTTGTCAAATAGCCACAATAATTTTTTTAAATTTGAACTGAGGTATTGTAAACTAGATTTATAATATCACTGAACCACAGCAGACCCTCAATGCAAGAGGTTTTTCCCCCCTCTCAGTCCTCAGATAATTTCTGTGGCTTTTTTCCCCTCTCCTTTTTTTTTCTATATCCATTTCAAAATGAAGACATCAGTGTGTGATGAATGATGCAGTGCCAGAGCTGTAGTAGCGTGCCTAGAGAGAACATTACTTTCCTGTTCCGCCATCCTACTCCGATGTTTACAGATTAGGAGAGCACTTCTCTGTTTGGAGTCATAGAGGGACATCCTATGTTTCCAGGCTACTTAGAACATTCTGAAGCTGATGTGACCTGGATTGTAACCAAGGTTACAATCTATCACTCCTTAAGAGTGGTTTTCATTTATATCACTGTATTTCCTTCATTTTTAAATAACTTTTTTATATGGGCACACTGCTTAGAAGTGCTGTCCTGCCTACCTTCATATTCACTGCTGTCTAGAATTCGTGCCATGGGCTAGTTAAACAGTGGTGATTTTGTATTTATTGTCAGGCTCTTGAGGAGTATGTTGGAGTGTTGAAGGGACCACCCTAATACTGTTCTGGAAACTGGGTTAACACTGATGGTGCCTCATTGACAAGGACATTGATGGTTCCTCATTTAGTGGACATCTCTGCTTGCCTGCAGGAGTCCTGTGAGCCAGTTCTGGCAGAGAAAGGAGATGGTCACCTGGGAGGTGACTGCTGGCCAGGCAGCCCTCCTCTAGTGCTGCCAGAGCAGAGACTTTCTGCCTGGGAGGATTCCAGAGGGAGGGGATGGGGCCAGGAGACCTCCCCTCCTTCCCGCCTTGTCCAGTGGCCCGTGGTGAACCGTGACAGCAGAACAGCAGAACAGCAGAGCAGCTTTCTGCCTTTGTCTGCCGCCGCTAGGCAGCAGCCTCTCTCTTTGTGCCTTTCGGGAAGGGATGAAGGCAGCCTGCTGCTGCTGCTGCTGCTGCTGCTGAGGGGAGGAGAAGGAAGGGAAGCATCCCAGCCCCAGCCTTTTGGCTGCTCTCCTTAGCTAGCCAGCTCTTTGTGTCTCAACAAGCACTTTATCAGCACAGCATGGCATGAATTTCATCGAATTCAAATGCTCTCTGGTGCTAAAGATAACATTCTTAAAACTGGAATAATTCGGAATCTGAAAAAAATCAAAATCTGAGTTTCCATGTCTGTTTTCAGTAAGCTCATAGCACCTTCACTTTCACAGGGTAGGTTCTGTGGTTGCAGGGGCCTCCAAAAGTGGTGGGGTAGGAAGGTAGAGAAAAGGAAGAAAGTGAGAAAAGAAATGACTGCCAAGTCTGCCATCTGTATATGCAATCTCTGTGGAAAGCTGGTCGTAAGCTGAAAATGATGGGTGGTGTAAGATGTACGTGCAGGAACACTTCTTGTGCTGAATGACTTACAAAGTATTTTACTTTGAAATGTAGTTTGTAATACAGCCTTTCGTGCTGGAGGGGCTGTGCTGGGAATGCAGCAGAAGGCCTCAGGTAGTGAGGAGAAACCCATTTGCTGCCTTTCCATTTTGCAGTCCAGCTTTAAAAACCAAAGGTGGGAAACATAACATGTGGCAATGAGAGGAAACCTTTGCAATCCAATCCCATATAAATCTTCATGCTGCATTTCTCTTGCCAGTGAGGAAGACAGAGTGGTGAGGGAGCAGAGGTGATGCCATTGTGCACAATAGCAGCAGGGAAGGCCCTGTCCCACTGACTTGTGAAGATAATCCTGAAGACAGAGGTGTAAAAGACAGGGTGCTGCATGTACCCCTTCTGTGCTGCCCTTAATAGCTGGGGCACAAGCAATTTAAAGAGGCATTTCCCTTTCAAAGACCACCTATTACATTTACTTATTTATTTTTCTCTCTTGCAACTTTGTTTTAAATCAAGTCAAATCTTTGTTTTCTATTTTATTCAGTTAATATATAAACAAACCAAACTGCTGTTTTCATTTCTGAAGTGAATCTGAGAGACATTAAGTAAGGCTGCTCTTTGAGGTGCAGCTGGATCCCCAGACTCCTCTGACTGGACGTGACCCATTTGGTGCACCTGCAGCTGGTTTTCTACAAATTGACATATTTCTAAAGAGATCAGGGAATGCAGAAATTTGTGGCAAGAGAATGAGAAGCGTTTGAAAACTGCATCCTCATATAAGTTTTTAACACTTCTTTTGGCCAGCTTCCCTCTCTCTGGAACTAAGCTGGGGAGAGAAAGGAAAGGGCTCTTGCTCTCCCCTGCTCTGCAGAATGCAGTGCCTGCCTGTGCTGCCTGGCTGGTCGGGCAGGTGCTGTGTTTACCTGGACTGGCCTTTTTTTCAAGTAGGAATACCTACTTGTGATCAGCAAGAAAAGCAGCTCAAGACTGCAGAGAAATGCTGAAGGATGGAGGCTCCAAATGAGTAAATTTTTTATAAGTTAACTTGCTTATAATTTTTAGAGGTATTCTGTATTAGTTCATACAGAGTTTTAGTTATGTTTTCTGAAACATGAAGTGCATAAACAGAAATTAGATTAAGCTTGAAGGATATTTATATATTTAAGTGGTACTCTCCTTGCTAGTAGTGAATATAACCAGACCAGAAAATAACCACTAGGTCCAATAGATCCAATCCAAAGATTAATTTTTCCCCCCACAGAAATAGTTGTTTTATCCTTTGATCTTGGAAAGTTACCATTATTAACAGTCAATAACTACAGACATTTCCCTTGTTGGCCTCCTATAACCTCTATAATTAATCTCCCAATACAAAATCTGCAGGTATTTGACCAGTAACAAATCCCGTTTTCTTTTCCTTCCCCTTGATGCTTTGGAATAGATCCTGACCAGATTCCTTTTGGCTTTCACCAGACACACAGTAGCACATTTGCATCCTCTCTCCTGCTGTTTGGCCTTGGCAGTAATTCTAGAACTGTCAGCAATATCCCTAACAGAGGCTGGCCATGTGCTGTGCCTCTTCTATGTATTCCTTGCTCCCCAGGAGCATTACAGTAATGCTAATATATAATTTCTTCTCTTCTGTGAAAATAGTAGATTCATTGCTATTTTTATCCAGGTTCCTCAGATTCATGTATTGATAACCAAGAAAAGCATTTCTTCATATGCTTTGCCTCAGAATTGTAAAATGCTCATGTACCCAGTGCTAGTGTGTAGTTTGCCTCCTTGCAGTCTTGTCTAGCATTATGAACTGCTTCCTAATTCTGCTCTCAAAATAGAATACTATCTGATTGCCTTCCTAACAATTAGCACAAATAATCCTATCTATACACTCCTTTTCCAATGGGAAGTGGGCTAGCATTACAGAAACCTCTCATTTTTGACCAGGCCAAATTGTACCCATGTGATTTTTCCTTTTGTCTCTTGGTCTGGAAGATTTTCTGCAGAGATAACTTAAGACTTTTATCTTTTTTCACTTTCTTTCAAGACATCATGCCTCTCAGGAGTATCTTTATATCTGATGCTAATTCACCTGTGCTGTTTTGTTATTACCAGGCAGCTTTAAATACACTAAAGGAGTATTCATGCCTGCTCTGGGACCTCACTGTTGCTGTTAATGACAAAATGACTTGGTGGGTGTCAGTCCAGCTTCTCTGCAGTGAACTGTCCAAACTGCAGTTCCAGGGCAGAGTCAGCCACCAGGACATCACCAAGGCACAAGAAGGTTGCTCTAATCTCCCCTGTGTGAGGTCTGAGCCCACCCAGGAACTTGAAGCACTTGCTATCTGTGAGCTTAAATCCTTTAGGACGACAACATTCTGAGCTCCAAACCCCACTGGGCTTTGGTAAGACTGGCAAGGATCTGGGAAAGATCTGGATTTGCATCGCCACATTCTTGGTGTTGATGTCAGAAAAGCAGAGTTATAAAGGGTTATACTAAGAAAAGAAAAAAAATTATATACAGGAGTTTCTGTAAATGTTTTTACTTGAAAACAGTAATGTTTTTACCAAAGAAGAAAATTATTTGTTTTAATCATGAGATGTCTGTAGTATTCCCTTTTTTGGACTACTCTTTTAAGCAGGAAATAAAAACCAAGAGAAAAGTGTTAAGGTCCACTCCATATGCCCAGTGGGAAATTTGTGATGGATCTTGCTCCTTCAAGATCCACAAATATGACTTTTTTGATTTCTTATCATAATAGAGGCAGCCATTAAGGAGGAAACAGGACTTTCATACTCAGCCAATAAATATTGTTTGACAAAAGGACGCACTTTAATAGTCCCTTTGTGTACTCAAGAGCCTTTATAATTAGGTAGTTTGCCAGTTTTATGAAGCTCCGTTAAGAAAAATAAAATTGTGAAATACCCTCCTAGTAGTATGATTATAAATCAGTGTCCATCCCAGACATTGCATATTTCCTTGGTGTAAGTTATATTCTTAAAATTAATTTTGGTCAAGAAGGGTTATGATAAAGAAATACTTTCAAACTTGAATTAAGAGACAATTCTTAATTTATATACCTCAATGTGTCCTTCTCTGTCCAGAAATTGGTTTAAATGGGGCAGGTGAATTGATCAGTAGGGCGATCTTTACAGAATTTGGTCAAATAATTAAATTCATGTACATCTACACCCATTTAAATATAAGAGTTGCATTACTCTTTGCTGAGCACTCAGCTGACATTCTAATTATGTTTGCAACATCTCTTTGTTACAACAATAGCAATGGGATTATTTTGTTTTAAAACAAAACAAAACAAAAAACCCAATTAAAATATTAGTTAAAATGTTCCATGTAGGGAAATGGGAAAAGGCAATTCATAAGAAGAAAAAACAGTAAATTTTTTAACAGGTCCAACTTTGTTTTAAGAACCAGCTAAATTCTACCTAGCTGTGAACTTTTGAAGCACCAGTTACTACTGTATTGATACCTAAGGATGGGCAGGAAGTTTCACCATTCCTAGGAAGGTGTATGCAAATGTGACCTTCAACAGCAATGAAAAAAGGTCCTGTTTGAAGGAAGCTGGGTTTGACCTCCTCCTTCCTTACTACCCGTTGTAAACATGGAGCAGCAACACCCACAGTCAGCTTTAGCCAGGGATGAGATACCATTTTCCTTACAACAGGGCTAGCTAGAGTTCACCAACTTAATCCAACACCTGCCATGGTGGGAGACTGCCTCCCAGAAACGGCTCTGGAAAATGTCACCTTGTCAAGGCTGTCTTCAAAGAGATGTGCTGTCTGCTAGAGAAAAGAGGGAGACGCTAAGGAACAGATCAGTTCCCAGGCAGGACTTTGGTGAAGCAGGTCCTGAGGCAGGTGATGACCTGCAGCTCTTTGACCTCCTGGTAAAGATGGGCTGGGTGACTTTCCTGCAAAGCCAAGGCTCCTTCATCTGGGTAGTCATGCCAGCATTCAGGCTGGGCTGGAAGGCTACAGAGAGCTCTGAGTAAGTTAGCTGGGCTATCCCAAGAAGTATAGTCACATTAGCATGGTCTCCTGCTGGAGATGCACGTGCAAATACTTCCAGACAGTGTGGTCCTGAGCAAACCTCCCAGTGACTCCTGTCACACATCTGGGGTAGGACAATGCATGGACCTCTATTAAACTTCTGCTGCTCCTGAGAACAGGAGAGGAAGAAATGTTGAGAAATGACAGAATGGAAGAAAAGTACTTACATTATGGTGTTGAGGGGTTTTTTTTGCCTGCTTGCTTCTCTCTAGAACCTTAAAAAAAAAAAGAATCATTGAAGCATTCACATTTTAAAACTTGGCCCAGATTAAGGTTACTAAAGTGAGACACGTCTCTGACTCTTCTTAGGGAAAGCAATTTAAACTTGGTGGAGCTGTCTGAGAAGTGCGTTTGTATCTGCTCAAACAGAAAGGTCGTCAGCTAACATTTTTAGAGTCTGTTCCTCTGGTTCAGCTGAGGCTAAAATGCAAGCCTGCAATCCAGCCAAGTATGCTCTAGGCTGGCACTGTAGGGACAGAGCAAGGCTTTTCTGGCTGCTAGGATAATCAACCGAGAAGAAGTAGTCTCCTAGCTGAAGTTCTGGCAACATGGATTAGGAAAAATACAACATGTCTTGAATGCAGAGAAATAAATCCACTGTGAGGTTTACAGGGCTGCAAGGTGGGAAGAGACAGAAATGTCAGCTGAAAGAGCACAGGAGGGACAAGTAGGAGAGTTGTTAACAACAGCTAGGGCAGTAGTGGGGCAGGAGTGAGAAGAAATGGGAAGGAAAAGGTCATGATGTGAGAGGGCAATGCCCAGGTATCAAGAGACGATGCAGACACTGTGCTGAGTGATTCACCCAGTAGCTCTGTGTCAGGAAATCTTTTGACATATTTTGCGAGGAAACAGAGACCATTGTGACTCAGAATCAGCCCATGGCAGTTTTTCCTTAGGGAAAACAAAAAAGGCTTCTAAGTACTTTGATTATTTTAATATAAGCACAAACTCAGGATCTGACCTGGCCACTTCAAATTTTGTTCCTCTCTATGTGGATGTACTGCCTTGAGTGCCATGAGATCATAGAGGGTCAGTATGCTGGCTGAGTATAATCTGACCAAGATTTAATGTTGAATAAGGATAGATTACCAATTGTCTGTCTTCCTTGGCCATTTCTCAACCCCACAGGAGCAATTTATGGAAAATAATGACACTTGATCTGATAAGTGCAATTGTAAGAGCACAGATCTGTGCATCCTTGGATTTTGTGCCAGTTTTTATGTAGACACATCCTCCTGTTCTGCTCATGATCTCAACCTCTGTGAACTCTTAAAACTTGCTCCAGCGGAGCAGGGAACTTTTTGAAGTGCACAGCATAGTGTCTGATTAAGTTACTCTGGCATGTCTTTCACACTTTTGGCAGACTCCCACAGTTTAGCAATAGGAACAAAGTGATTTCATAAATACCAAGTGATTATTTCTGAAGAAGAAAAGAGGGAGATACCTTTGGCTGGCTAAGGCTTTGGCACACTATTGCTTAGATAAAACAACAAATATTCTCATGACCTCTAAGTGCTGTTGCCCTTTAGATACTATCAAATAGTAGAGGTAATCATGAAGCACTGTGAGATCTGCACATTTGTCATCAGCACAATCCATCTAGTCAAGTTGAACTTTAATCCCCAAATGAGTCGTCCTGTCCCCTAATCCCCATGAAAGCACAAATCTGGACCAAGTTTAATTAGGGTTTCCACTGTGATAGCTGGCCTGGTGCTGAGTCCATCAGAGTCTCTCTCTGACTAAAATAGCACCATGTTCCCATTCCCAGGCAGTTCCTGGCCACATACAGTCCTCAAATTTTCTTCTCTTTCCTGATGGACATTTATCTAGTCTGTCCTTAACAATTGCTGCTTATTGAGACTCCCAGTATGTTCCAATGCCTCACTATCTTTCCCTAATATCTAAGCTGCATTTTCTATACACCTGTTCAGGCCTGTTGCTTCTTACTGTGTTCCCAGTAGACAGGAGAATGCTTGACTCCTTTCTTCTTTGCAGGAGATTTTTATACAGTTGCAGTTTGTTATGATGTCTTCTACTGGTTTTCTCTTAGTTATTTTAAAGACCCCTGAGTCCTTCAGTCTTTCCTCACATCACACTTCCTAGACCACAGCTGTTTATCTTTGAGTTGTTTCCACTTTGTCTTTTATAGAGAGCTGGACAGAGCATCATTTAAGCTCCTACTAGCACCATGCAAAGGGGAAAGATTACCTCAGGTGTCTCCAACAACACATTTTAACATTTGCCTTTTTCACAAAAGCCTGACATCATTGGCTCATGCTCAGTTTGCCACCTACCACCATTCCCTCTCCTATCCAGCCCTTTTTTCAGCCTGTCTTTTACATTTGGTCTTAATTAAGTGTAGTAATTTGCCATTGTCTTTATTGAATTAAATCAACTGTTTTAAAACTATCAAACAAGTTTTTCAAGACTATTCTAAACTCTGGTCTTCATTCTTGGTGTGCTCAGCATCTCTCAAAGCCACATCAGCCACAAACATTGCAAGTATTTTTTCCCCAGAGGCATGATATTAATGTAAAAACTCCTGAGTAGTAGAAGAAGAGTCTTTTGCAGAACCTCCCTCAAAAGATCTTTTTAGTTTGATAGTAAACAATTGTGAACTATTCATTGATATAATTTTTCAGTTTTGCAGCCACTTAACATCCTCCAAACCAAGTGACTTAAAAGGTTGACATGTGAGACAGTAAAAAATCTAAGGTCAAGACATAGGACATTGTCTGCTCCTACCATCCCTCTCTTGTGATACATCCAATTTATGTCAATTCCTTCACTCAACAAACCTACCTCATGAAAATAGGGTTGCATATGGAAATGAGTCTTGTGCCCTGCTGTTACAGACCCACAGGACTGTGAGTCAAAGAGGCTGTGACAGGTATTGCTGCTCAGACAAGAGGCTGATCAGGCTGCACATTCTGCACTCCCCTGACTTGGCTGTGTAGTGTCTGAGGACAAACTGTGCGTTTGCAGAGGATGGTACTAATTTCAGCAGGGATCTGTACAGGGAACATATTCCCTTTGCTCTATTAGCTCCATTTCACCTTCTTTGGCCATGAAAGAGAAAAATACTTTTTAAAAAAATCTCCATCTTTTTGATGGATATGCCAAATTTGACAAGGGATGGTGAGAAAGATATTATATCTGGTTCATCTGGCTCTTGTTTCAGTTGTCTTTGCTTAAGGGCAGTCCATCAATTCTTCCCTTTGTATAGTTCAGCTCTCATTCTGATCTCCTTTCTGCAATACAAATAAAAAAGAAAAAGTGACTGGGTGATAGCAAATGAAAATAAAATAATATTTTAAATTAAGAATATTTCAAACCTATTTGGTCTATACCAAAATAGAAACATTTAAGAAACAATTATGCTGATATAAATGTGTACTGAGTGTAATTTGCTGATGGATTGTGACTTGCTGAGGCAGCTTGATAGTGCACCAAACCCAGCAGTTCTGTTCTTGATGTCCCTTTAGAAAATGTATAATAATTAAAGTACAGTGTTTTGGTCCTGTATCTGCAAAACCAGTATGATGCTTTTCAATTTTTAATGCCTTTTTACCAGAAGAATTCTCCTTTGTTGGTTCTGTCTGGATGCTGGAAGTCACTGGGAGATACCAGATTTTTTAGTGACATTTTCAAAAATAATAGAAGAAAACCAAGAGGAGTAATGAAGTAATTTATAAACAAAATTGCAAAACACTTTTGAAACCTGGCCACTGTTGCAGTGAATTTGGAAGGGGAAAAATTTTTGCCTTGGAGCCAAGCCTACACAATTATTTTCTACTAATTAAAACCAAATACCCATTTTATACCCATTTTAAGGTCTTATTCCTTTCCTTTTTCCAAATTTGTTTTGCAACCACTTACATTTTATTAAATATAGCACATCTAATAATACCTGTATGCAATGTGAAGAGGACTAAGCTTTATCTATAAACTGTATTTATCCTTCTTACTTTGCAAAATGCACAGCATGCTAGCAATTTATATCAATCAATGAGGCATTACTGACTAGTTCTAGCTGGTCACAACTAGTTCAAGCATTTATAATGATGGAACTGAGTATTACATAGCTCAGATTCCTTAAATTTATCCAAGGTTAAATGCATCATGTTTTTTTTTTTTTCCTTCAATGATTGATAGTGATACAGAAGCACCATTTTTTAGCCTTTCCCATGAGATACACATGCTTTTGAAAATATTTTTTTCCTATATCCCCCTTCATTCAAAGGCAGTTGTAAGGAACTGTGCTTTTCTGACCTGTCTCCAAGGTTTCAACCTGAAATCTGTTTTTAGCTCTGTGGCCACAAGTCAAGTGCAGTTGCTGATTCCTTTGACTGTTCTGCAAGTGCTGTCATCCATGGTGTCAGCCTTCCTGGCACAGCAAGAACCACGCTGGAGCTTTACTCATAAATGCTGGTGTTAAGCAACTGCTAATCTATTCTAAGGAGTTTATCATCTTTGAGATGTTCAGTTTGTAAAAAATGTTAGATGAGTCATGAGACATTATGAAACCCTGAAGGTATCACGCTGGATTAGAGCAGAGGCCCTTCACAGTCAGCACTCTGTCTTGGCAGAAGCCAGAGTCAGATCATTCAAAACAAAATGCAGTAAATGGTGGGCAGTTGTCCTCAGCAGCTGCTACCTTCTGCCTCTCTTCACTGGAATATAATTTATCCCCTGAAATATAAGAATTACTATTAATTCCAAATCTTTGTGTTCTCTCTGTTGAAGAATCTGCCTTTGTCTGTCATTTCTGATAATCCTCCCTCTCTCAGTCCTACCCAGCTCTTTACTTCAGTGGTTTTTTCTATATTGCATTTAATAGAAACCTCATTGCATTCAAACTAACTTCCCTTCAGTATCAGGACAACTGTTGGTCACAGCTATTCAGCTCTCCCAAATAAATTATTTTCCAGTATTGTGTGTTATTTCTCATCTGAAATAAGTTTATTCTTATTAATCTTCAGTACAAGTTCAGCAGTCCCCACGGTTCAGTATGGCAGTCACAAGTCTCTTCGCATTTTCCCACTGATCCTACTGCATTTCTGATGTCTTTGCATTAAATCAGTGCTGCCCACACTTTCTTTTTCCCACTGCCTTGCTTCTCAAGAACTCCTTGAAACCCAGTTAAGATGCCATGTGTCTCAAGATTTCCTCAGTCCTCCTCCCATATCTTGATCAGATGTGTGCCTTTACCTCTTGACCAAGAAAGATGAGTCTGCTCCTGCCACAAGTCTTCATCAGCCCTGGACCTGACACTAAGAGACCACAAAGAAAGACTGTCCCTACAATAACAGGCTTCAGGTTGGATTTATCTTGGAAGTTAACCACAAACATCCCAAGGACAGCAGATTGACCCAATTTTTTTAGATAGACTCCTCAGAAATTAACCAGATATGGCAGGTTTAATATTGTTTTATACAGCTGAATCAAAAGATATTAAATCATATATCTATCTTTCTTATTACTTAAATTAGAGCCATAAAAATTTGTCCAAAGATCTTTGGAGGAACATGGAATAGGGTATTTTGCATGTGGAAAAACATTCCTGACTTTGAAAAGAGAGTTCATTCCAACTTAGTTTTTGTCATCACTAGATAGATAAATCTGCATGATTAAAATAAAAAAGATTGTTCTCTTGCTCCCCTTGCTGACTCTATTCAATTATTTAAGCTGTGTTAAGATGAGCTTACAAACTGGGCCACAGTCCAGGAACTGATTACAGCTACCTGTAGATAGCATGATGAAGGAGGATTAAAATGCCTAATTTCACTTTTGGAAGTATTTTTGAGTATTTTCTTTTACTTTCCCTTCAAACTGATAGCAAATTAGCCTACTGCTTGGAACTGAAAATTTACCCATCACATTTGTTTTAACCCAGTCTGGGATAATTGAAAATTTTTAATTGGCCACAGGAAAATTAGGTGCCAGATTGTGTCCTGGTGTGGACTTGACAGTTTTCTCCTATAAATATCCAATGAGAATTATTGTAACACAACTCAAAACCAGTAAAAGTTTAAAATTACCTCAGAGTGCATTTAACCTACAAATAAACTACAGAATGGGGCTCAGAAAGTATGTGCAGACTAATCAGCAGCAGATGTCTTTGGGACATCTAATTTGGCATCCATAACTCTCCAGAATAATTAGAAGCTTTGTGTAAGGCACCACAGCCACCCCAAACAGAAGTCCATCCTGTTTGTGAACAACTTGATCCTTTGTCCAAGTGGTCAGGTATGCCAAGGGTGCCAGCAGCTCCCTAGTAATGTGATTCCAATGACAACCTATGGTATTGATTGTTGGTGCAAAGAGAACTGGTGTGTGTAATCTCCCCAGGTCTGGACACCATTCTTGTCAATCTGTGCACAAGAAAGATTGAAAGTAATTCCATGGTTTGATGGCAGGCCAATTCTTTCATGTCTGACTGGTCTGTAGTTAGTGTAACACAAATCACAAGGTTTTTCTTATCACCTGAGATACAGGTATTTGTACAAATAAGAAAATGAAAACAGCCCCATAAGGAAGGAGGTGCAGTAGAGTTTAGAGAGCTGTCCTCTACTTAGAGAGGCCTTTGCTTGAGAAGGTATCAGTAGAGTGGTGAGAACTGCAGACCTCAGCAAGGCGTTTTCAGGGAGTGAGAAAAGGGGCTGCAACACGGGCCCTCGATGGAGCAGGACCCAACATTAACTCACCTCCTGCACGAGCCCTGCAGCAGCTGCACAACCCCGCCTGTCTGTGTTTTCCAGGCTCAGCTCAGTGCACACATGAGCTGGGAGCTCCCTGAGGGCACCACCCTCATGGGAGGGCCTGGCTGCCTGCCCTGACCTGAGCCACCAGCCCTCCTCACGCTTTGTACCTCTGGGTGGAAAAAGCAAGGAGCCAGGGTACATGGAGCCCAGGCCACGGGCAGTGGTTCTCAGGCACCGTTTTTGGCACCTTGGTTCATCCTCACCAGGCAGTCAGGGCAGGCCCTGGCACCCACGGTCCAAGGAGAACCAAAATGTCCCTGCAAGGACTCAGAGCATTCCTGGTCAGGAGAAGTCCATAAGTCTCTCCTGGAAGCTGGCCAGGGTCACAGGGGATGGGCCAAGGCATTCAGACAGTGCCCCAGGATGAGTAGGGACAAGACTGGGTTATGGCCAGCATCTGCTTTCAAGGAGAAAGGCACCACATCAGCCCTGCCCACCTTGCCATCCTCCTGCTTCCTAGCCCTTTGTTTGTCCTGGTTAGACCCAGAAGGAGGCCTGGTGGCAGAGGCATGGATGGGCAGGCTCAGCAGGAGGCTGGTGGCCCACAGGCCTGGAGGGAACCAAGTGTCCTCCATTCTGGGCACCCTTGGCCCAGCTGCCCCAGGTGTGAAACACCTCGAGCTTCCAGATGCATAAATGAGCTGTTACTGTCTGAAACACTGCAACTAGGGCCTGGAGAGGAGAAGACACAGCAGGAGCATAAACATCTGTGACTGACAATCTGTTGGAGGACTGACAATCTACTCTTAGTGGATTATGGTAACATTTGTGAAAAGATTTCCACCTTCTGTGGAAAGAACAGCAAACCTATACTTTCCCTGGGTTTAGGTGAGAGTCTCCAGAATTTTCAAGAAGCTGGACTAATACATCTAAGATGAAATTTGATGCAATGTCAAATGATTTTCTCTTCAAAACTTGGGGTTTTTTTGAAAATAAATTATGGGGAAGAAAATGAATAATGCATTATTCATTCATTTAAAAAGAAGCTGCTGGCAATGGTTTAGTCAGATGCAGTGCCTTTGGCTGGTAAAGATAATAAAGGAGTAATGAATTAGTCATCAATACTGCACCGAAAGTAAAAGGTCAAATTTGTCATTGGACTAAAACCAAAAGGCTAGATTTGTTCTGTTATTCTAAAATGGTGGTCTTCAGGCCCCCTTTGATTTTCACACTGCAAAATAGTTCCAGCAGAGCTGCAGACTCTTCCATGGAATATTTAAAACTATTAAATGCCCCTGCTTTATCTCTGTTGCTTTTTCAAATCTCATCAGGAATAGTTTGTGCACCCTCAACTAGCCATGTAGTACAATCTCATACAGAGAATTGAATCTGGCCTCTGGTTTAACAGACCCACAGAGATTTCCTTGGAGAATTTGTTCCACAACAAAGATTCTTGGATGAAATCCTGACTTGGATTGTCCAAACTGCTACAAGGCAGGATTACAGTGATGCCAGGATTTTACTACCTCAACAACTAAACAAAGCTGGTGCCTCCTGGCTCCCCTGCCATCGTACTTTTACTTGGCATGCAGATTCTTTCTGTCCTGTGTGCACTCCATGGCACAGAGGTTTGTGGCCTCCTGTTACTGCAGGATAAATCACTTTTCAAGGGCCTATAACCTCTACAGCAACAGCGGCACCAGGAAGCAGCACAGAAACAATCAGTTTTTATGGGACCTGAGAACCTTCTGTTTGCATTCAGCTGTAAAAACTCAGAGACTCTTAAACCTGACTGGTTTTGGCAAAGGATAAAGCACTGCCAGTCCTGCTTGAATCTACTGTGTAAATTCACCTCCTAAATAATTTTGTGTGGTTTGCATCATTCCCTCTCTGATACAATTTGCTGTCTTCGAGCCTGCATGTGAAATTTTCACACTTTTTCTCATAACTGTTCAGGTCAAATTTGTCTTGTCAATATGACTTCAGCAGCAGATCAGAATGCTAAAGCTGGCTTTGCTTACTCATAACTCCAGCATCACGTTCCCAAAGGGCATGATCAGTAATTATTGGTAACATTACTCCAAAGAGCATTCCTTCCCATTCTGTAATAAATATGACAAATGTGATATCACTATCTGAAGAACATTTTCCATACCTCTTACGTTTCTCTTTCTTTAAAAGTATTTAGCACTTCTGCATCACAGCTGCCTTAATTGCTGGAAATCTGTCTTGCCTTGCTTTGGAAAGCAGTGAATTAACATGCTGGTGCTTGTACTCTGCTTACTCACTTCCAGACATGGAATGATTTAATCTAGATTTATAATATTGTGAGATTTTATGCCTCAGCTTGCTTTAGTTGACACTTGCAACATGGGATGTGAATTACTTATCAGCAATGCTTATATACTGGTATGATGAGCACCATCCAAAGCCCAAGAGGGCAAAAGAAAGAAATTTAGAGTGTAGATTTTTCCACTCACAGAACTTAAGTGGCCAGGTAAGAAAACACTTACTAAAAATTAATATAACTTCTTTGTTTCACTCTCCCAGGGATGATATGGATTGCCTGAAGTGTCAAGGGGGGTACTCCCACCTGAAGCAAACATACATATAAATTAAAACTATACAAGCACCAATTATTTGCTGACACAGATGTTAATGCTACTGTGAGCACAGCTGTTGCCTAAGAAAGCCCTAGGTGCTGTAGCTGCATGGAAATCTTGGTGTTTAGCATATTAAACTTATGGATGTAGCTCTTCTTATTTTAAACAAAAGTTTGAAAGCATGGAGGGGAGGCAGGGACTGGAGGTAAAGCAGCTCCCCAGGCAGGGAAAAACAGTGCTCTGCCCCTACACTGAAATGTCCAAGCAGAGCAGGACAGAGCTGTTGTGTGTTAGAGGTGCATGGGGGTCTCTTTCTGAGTGAAGTGGGAGAGGCTGGGACAGGAGATTACATCTTGGGCTGTATACTGCAGGGGTGAGAGAGCCAGAGGGTCTCAACACTGCCTTCAAGCCCATCTGCCACCATGAGTTAAAGCCCTCAGGGATCAGGAATGTCTTCTCCATAACAAAGCTCCTCCCGATGCTGCTCGATGCTCGTGGCATAGTAATCGTTGTTTGGAGAATCAGTATTGCAGAGGGTGCTGCCCTTCACAAACATCAGTGATATCTGAACATCATGTCCCTGTGTCCCTCCGCAGCAACCAATCTTCCCTTGGCCCACTGGAGCATTAAATCAAGTCTGGAAATGAAAATGCAGTTTGTGGGCACGAATTCCTCATTTTCACCAACAAGCATAGAGAAAGATACAGAGACATTCTGAAAGCACCAGTGAATCTGGATGAGCTTTCTAACTTCCCACCTTGGGTTCAGTCCTGCAGGACCAGAAAAAGATGTGTATCTGTAGGATTTCATGTTCCAAATAAATTGCTGATCTTATATTGTTGCAGTTCTTTTCAAGTTTTTTGTCTTTATTGACCTATTTTCTACTTTGTGCTTTGTTCAAGTTTTTTTCCCTACAGCAGAGAAATTGCAAATACAATGTTATCGTGAGCAATGTGCTGACTTTTTTTTCTTATCTACCTTAGGACGTTTATTTACCCTTTCTTCACTAGAGGCAGACCTTTCCCACTGCAATTGCTTTTCTTTGGCATGTTATTCTGTATCTATAATGGCTTCCTCCAGGGGTACTACCTGATTTACTGCGCTGAATACCCAAACGATTGGTGCACCGACATCCGATTTACATCAGGTAATTACAGCTGCAGGACTCCCAAGATCTAATCTCCAAGCAATTTGTAAGCATTTTGAATTATGTCCTAATCTTCAGTGAACATGTGAGTCAAACCTGTAGTGATGGAAATCAGCATAAGACCTGCTTGCTGGCCCAGAAATGTGCAGTAACTTTTTTTTCCTGTTAGGCAGCCACCTTTGAAGGTATATCATGTTGTGTGTTGGCCTCAAATCATGAGCCTTGTTTCACTGACAGCACTCCAGAGCCTCCTGCTGCTGTGGGCCACAGAGATGCAATCTCAGGCCCCAGGTGCAGGGGGCTGTGCCCTTGCTCAGCCAGAAGCGTGCGCCCAGCAGTGGCTGTGTGCGAGCACAAGCTGGGGCTTTCTCTTCCCTGCCAGGCAGCTTTGCACTCCATGCAACTAGTCTGAGTGAGAGAGAAAAGCAGGGCAAAACCCCAGCATGAATGAGGCTTTGGGGACAAAGAGCTCTTTTTTCTCATGTAAGGCACAGGGGAAGATTAGAGATCACGCACAGTCTGCTTGTATGCTAATACGATTCCTTTCTATTCTGTGACTTAATAGCCTAGCTGAATTTCACCCTGTAAAATCCCCCAGAGAATAACTGAACAAGAGCAGTTAGATGGCATTACAGATTTGGTACTGCACAGAGAGTGGTTTTAAATGTAAACATAGAAATGAGGATTAACATGGATGTCTGAGGAAACATTTCGGATACAATAAGTACAAACTAACCAAGGTACTTTCTATGCCCTGTTTCAGAGATTGGATGCAAGTCTGGTCCTTTTAGACAGCATCACATACTAAAAATTCTGGAAATTGTTTTGTAAGACCTCACATATCCAACAAAGAAAACACCATATAACTTCATTTTCATGATAAATAGTATATATATATTTAATGTTAAATAAAAAGAAAAAGAAAATCAGCATTAGCAGTACTTGAAATATTAAGGAAAAAACAAACAGTATATTCTTCCTCCACAGCTCTTACCAATTTTCTGTTGCTACTGGAAGTGTTGAGGTTTTATCAGCAGTTAGTCTTTTATCTACACATTGTAGTGCACACACTACTTCTTTTCTTGCTTTCCCATCATTGTTTTCTCAGTGTCCAACATGTCACAAAATGAAGGGCATATAATCTGCAGACTTTCTCAATCAAATGCCTCTGGTTTTTCAGTTAAATGGAATCTGGTCAATGGATCACTCTAGCCAGATAATGTCAGCATCCCTCAGCAAGTACCTCCTTTCCATCCATGCCCAAAGCTCTGTCCAGGCAGCCTCACTGCCAGTGGACTGGGAGGTGCTGAGATGTAGGTTCCTTTCCCAGCTCCAGTGATGTGCTGCATAACTCTGTATCTCTGTGCTCCCCTTTCCTCAGCAGTAAAAGGAGGGTCTTGTCTCCAGCTCAGTGCTTACTTTGTGCACAGCTGGGCCTGGCTGTCATCAGCTGTGGTGGCCATGGGTACTTTGTGTCCCCCCATCAGTATTCAATAAATGGGGACTACGGTCACCTGGAAGTTCAGCGGAAAGCGCTGTGGTGTCACCAGTCACCTGTGCTTCTCCTGTTCAGTGACCTTCTTGGCAGCAATGCACCTTTTGACTTGAAAAAGAATGCACCCACCTCACATTATGACCCCTATCTGTCTGCTGCAAAGACAAACATCACACATCCTTGAGCAGGGATATCTGGACAGAGCTGTCTTTGTAATCCATTTCTTGTTGGTTTCTTAGGCCTCCTCTTATTTCTGCTGGGAATGGGAATCAACATTCACAGTGATCTCCTGCTGCGCCAGCTGAGGAAACCCGGCGAAGTCACGTACAAGATTCCTCAAGGTACATTCTCATCCCCCCTTCCCTGCAGGAAGTAGGGCAGCAGAATAAACAATGTTTTCTGGCTGAATTCACAGGAGAGTGACAGTAATGGCAGAGAAGCTGGTCTTGCAGAGGTATTTGGTTCAGGTCTCCCCCAGGCTGCAGGTACTGGTGTGAGCTGGCTGCAGGCAGTCCAAGGAAAGCAGCAAGAGTATCTGGAAAACACAGACTTAGTGGAGAGATTTAGGAAATTGGCTGGTAATTCTGAGAAGATTGAAGTGGACACAGGAAGAGGATTTTAACTTTGCAAAAGGCAGCTGCAAAGAAGGAAATAGTCTTCTACATGCCCAGAAAGAAGTAGTAGTTGATTGCTTACCATGCAAAAGGTGGATTCAAAGTGTAAACTTTAGGGGAAAATAACAACACCAAGGATGCAATTGCTGAATTGCCTTTCCAGGAAATGTCTAGCTCTGTAGAGCAATGTGGATAGGAATCCAAGAATTTCTTGGGCTTGGTATTGACTCCTTCTGCTGCCTTGTTATGGATGGTGATATGTCTCTCCCAGAGTTTCTCACCTCCAATATTTACCGGTCTCTTGTAAATGTTGCATAAAACTGAGATCCAGATTTTGCATTCCCTACAGGCGGTGAAGTTGCAAAATACTTTTTAGGACATGAAAAGGATTGACTAATACTAATTCTTATACTTTAAATCTAATAATGGTCTTTCTTAAGTTATTTTCCAAATGAAAATAAATGGTTGTGAAAGTGCTGGAAACATCTGAGTCAGAATCCCTGCTGATTCTTGTATTTACACATGAACTTCAAACAAGATCCCCCTTTGGCACAACTCCACTGGCTTCAGGGAAGTGCATTTAGGTTGCTGCTATGGGCTGAATAAGAAAGGGCACATATTCTGCTGCTGACTTTATGTGAAAGAACCTTCCATGTACAGGAGATGACTGTAAAAATTAAATATTTTGTCTGTTGCTGCAGGAGGACTGTTCACCTACGTTTCTGGAGCCAACTACTTTGGAGAAATTGTGGAATGGTTTGGTTTTGCCATTGCAACCTGGTCCCTACCAGCTTTCGCCTTTGCCTTTTTCACTCTCTGCTGCATTGGTCCACGTGCTTATCACCACCACAGGTATCAAACTGTTCCTTGCCATATGCTGCTACTTCCCCTTGGAATGCAGTTTGCAAAATGCCAGGGAGGACCAGAGCCAGGATTTGGAATAAAACTGAAATCTGAAGCCACGTACAGGAGGTGTATTGGCTTATTTGTGTAAGGCAGGCAGGCAGCTGGTGCCCCTGGCCTGACAGTCATTTATTGTGACCTGAGCTGCATCACTGCTTCCACCCTCCTAAAGCCTCTCTTTACTGAGCCCCATAAATAGGAGCCTTTCCTTGCAACCTCTGCAGTCCTTTGGAACAGATATGTTCTGAATTCCTAAAATTTCTGCTTTAGTCCTGTTGGAACCTTAACAGTCTTATCAGTTAATTAAATAACCAGGTGTAAATAGTTTTGGAGCTGCTCTTTTGCAGAATTACACACTGAGATAACAAAGAAAGGCAGCTTAGAGCAGTTTTAAGGTTCCTCAGCTGATCTGTGTTGAAACTGTGCAGTTTCCCTCCATGCATGCAGGTTCACTGTCTTGCTTATTTTCTTTCAGGTACTACCTCAAGACATTTACGGACTATCCAAAATCAAGGAAAGCCTTGATTCCTTTTGTTTTTTAATGAATGAAATATGGACTCTTTGTTTTGTTTTTATAGGAATTTTTTTCCAATTCCTAGTTTTAAGGCTAGGCCTGACTATAATTGTATAGATGATATCCCAGGATTGTAGCAGACAAGAAGGTAATTTGGAATGGAAGTTCTTGTTTTGATTTGAGGGGAAATTGCAGATAGCTGTGGGCAAAAGGACTCCCCAACAAACATATTTGCTTCTCTGTGCAGCTCCATCTGTGGGAACAAGTATGTACCTGCATTGACATCCGAGAAAAGACATTGGCTAAATATTGTTGTGGAAAAGTGAAAAGTAAGCCCATTACTTTGGAGAATCCAATTTACAGCACTTCTGCAACTGCCCCTGCTGCCCCCACGCTGTAGCGCTCGTGCCCTCGCTCTGCTGGCAGTGCCCTGGGTGTTGCCATACCTTAAACAAGACAGGGGGGTCTCATTTGCCCCCAAAAATTACTCAGCCCATTAATTTTCATCTAAAATGCATCTAAACTCCCAGAAACACAACGTAACAGGAGGGAGCTTGTGCTGGCACAAGGCTGGGAGCAGCGTGCCATGGCACAGAGGTGAGGCACACAGAGATGGAAGCTGGCACTCACAAGCACAATGTCTGTGTTCCTTCCTTAAGCATTACTTCCTTCACTGTCAGATGATTAATCTTCAGCCATCAGGGTTTGTTTTTTAAATGTACTTTGTTATAGCAATTGTAGCTCCATTAGCATTTCTTTTCTCTTGCAAATCCAGATCTTTTTTTCAGAATAAAAATTTTTCCACTTGGTTGTTGTTCATAAAAAGATTTGAAATGGTGATGTATGAAAAAAATCACAACAAATAAAAAGCTCTGTGTTGAAGAAAATGTTCTCTGACACTGGCAGTACATTTTGTCTATGGAGAATATTTTCAGATGCTCTTATTAGGAAATGATGCAGGGATATTATTGAATTTTTACAATCAGACAGAATGCCTCTTCCTAATTTCAGGATAGTTAGGAATTTTCCAAAAAATGTCATTAACCCCAATAGGAGGAGATGTCCCCTTGGATGCTGATAGTTTTGGTTACCCTTTAGAGCATAAAATCCTGCTAAGAATTATGCTGAACAGCTGGCAAGAAAAATACCAGACTGCACACATGAAACATACTACCTACTGTTGGAGTGACCTGATTGATTGTATGCAATTTCCTCCAAAACACAATAAAATTTATGTGAAACACAGAGCTGTGTTAGCCTATAATTTACTGTTTGCAGAAACAAATTTCTGTGATGTTGCTTACCAAGTTCTGCTCACAGCAGCTTCCTCCTTCTGGACAAACCCTCCCTTCTTTGCTCGTGTTATAAATCTTTACTACCAGAGCGAAGCAGCCAGCTGGGGCTGGCTCCCATTGTGCAGTCCCTCTACAGCCCAGAGGAGAGCCATGTGTGGGCAAAGGTAATAGAGGGAGACACTAAGACGCCAGCAAAATTGTTGTTGCATGCGATGAGAATTTCTACATCAGCACCACAAAAGTGTTTTCCTTTGGCTACCATATTTAAAGCAAGGCTGGAGGCAGTGAGGATACCAGGTTGGAGATTTGACCCCTTCCTCAGGGAGCGGATGCTGAGTATGAGCTGCAGCCATGCTCCCCAGAGCTCCTTCCCTCAGCTTATCCTCCTTGATGATCCCTCCTTGCAATTTTCCCCTCCAAAGCCTCACAAGTGGTGAGAGAGCAAACAGCCCATGAGTGCCAGTGTTCCTAGCTGCTGTCTCCTCCATCTATTTCTGAGCTGGGGAGAGCAGGGACCATGCTCTGCCTCACCCTTTTGACCAGAACAGGACTTGTGCAGACTTCTCTGTCCCTCCTACCCACTCCCCACTGTGGTATTTTTGGGGTCTCCAGGAAGAAGGAGGAATTGAGAATCTGACTCCATGTTCTTAGAAGGCTAATATATTATATTATATTATATTATATTATATTATATTATATTATATTATATTATATTATATTATATTATATTATATTATATTATATTATATTATATTATATTATATTATATTATATTATATTATATTATATTATATTATATTATGCTAAAACTATACTAAAGAATAGAGAAAGGATACAGACATACAGACAAAAGGTTACAAAGAATGATGATGGAAACTCATGACTGCTTCCAGAGTCCTGACACAGCTGGATGGTGATTGGTCATTAAGTCAAAACAATTCACATGAAACCAATGAAACAACCACCTGTTGGATAAACAATCCCCCAACCACATTCCAAAGCAGCAAAACAAGAGAAGCAGATGAGATAATTATTGTTTTTATTTTTCTCTGAGGCTTCTCAACTTCCCAGGAGAAGAAATCCTGGTGAAGGGGTTTTTCAGAAAATATGAAAGTGACATCTCATATCCAAACACCTCATATCCTGCATTTATTTTGTCCTACTTAATATGTGCCCCAGGTAGCCTGTTATTGCCACAGTCAGTCCTAGATACCAGTGCATGGAGCTGGGAGAACTGGTGCTGGTCCAAGGAAGGAGACGCCTGCCCGCAGGCTGGAGGGCCCCACAGCCTGGCACAATGCACTTGCTGGGCACAGGGTGCCTCCAGGTGATGGACATCTTGCAGGAATATCTCCATCCTCACTGTCATGGGCCTTGGACATGTTGGTTGCAGGCAGGAAAGGAGCACATTTTCCTTCTGCCCCATCCCGTGGCACTTTTGGACAGCAGGAGCAAGACACATATGCTTTAAACTCCCTACAAGCAATGATTGCAGTTAATTGTCATGGAGAGGTGGCACAGGCTCTCCCCATATGGAGATCCTCCGTGGGAGTGTACCAGGGCAGCATAACTCCTGAGAAATTTCTTTCATCTTTCATTTTACTTTTATAAGGAAAAATATATCCCCATGTCTGTGGGAATAAAAATGCAGCAGACATTTCCATATCCTTCTGCTCAAGCCTCTGGAAGTTATGAACACATATGATTTCAGAGCTGACTGTAGAATATTTTGCAAAGCAGCACTTCCCTGACTTTCTTTTCAATGTCCTTTTGTTCTGCCAAAACCCAACAGATGTGTCCTCTTCTGGTGAGCATTTTAAAGAATAGCTCGTTCTTTTTTCCCCCCTTTTTCCAATACTGTTTTTCTGTTTGGTTTCCTTCCATCATTCACATCATAGCCTTCATTAATCTTCAAGGAACATTTATGTTTGGGTGCTGTTCACCAGGAAAGAGCCTCTCTCAAAACAGCCCTTAGTGCTGCTGCTCTGACAGAAAGAGTTCTCTTACATAGAGCTAATACCCAGCCTTCATCCCTGCCATCAGTCTGCTGGGAAAATGAATCCTTTCTTCCCAGGACTCTTGTTAATTTAATTATTTTTGTACTGTTCAAGTGGTTTTCTTCAAAAGCTGACTTCCTGCAAACATGTACTATACTGCTGTGGAAATACACAAATGGTTTAGTCATGCATCTGACAGTTTCTGCTGCACTACATGTTTTCTGCACCTAAGAGATCAGCCAGACCACTTATGAACTCCAGAATTTAGATATCTAATCTCTTCTGACAACCAAACCCAGAATTAAATGCTGTTCACTGGGAGGCAAAGTGGAGAACAATGGCACTTGCCAGCCCTCATTCCCATCTCAGTGTGCCACACACCTTTCAGCTTTTGCCTGGCTTTAATCCATGCTTTAGACAAGAGGTCACTCAAGACAACAGAATTTGCTTCCAGGCAATGTAGGGCACTCAATTGTTGTTTTGAAGTACATATTTTGTTGCAGTTGTTGTTTTGGAGAACATGTTTTATGTAATATATTTACATAGAAGGCAAAGACCCCCAGTTTTGGCCCCTGAGTGACTTTCTTTCAGACAAGCACTCATTTGAGAGCTGCACTCCTGCTCCCATTGCTCTCCTGGAATAGAGCCTCTTATGCTTGGACGGAAGCTCTGAACAAATCTGCAGAAATATCAAACCATGGTGCATCCTGTTATCACAACTACTGAGGAACTCTCCCTAGGTAGGCAGAATGCTCTGATAGCTTAGGCTCAAGAATATCAGCTTTGTACTGTTGTCTGTGTCACTGATTGACTGACAAATTGCACCCAGTGACTCACCACTTCTGGGGCCTTTCCCTTTCCCTTTCCCTTTCCCTTTCCCTTTCCCTTTCCCTTTCCCTTTCCCTTTCCCTTTCCCTTTCCCTTTCCCTCCCCCTTATGAACCCACTGAACACTAAGATCAGCAGAGGGTTTGTCTGCGTGTATTTGATTTACTTGTCCAATTAACAAAATCCTTTTTAATGCATATCACCACAGAGTCTCCTTTAAGTCCAAGCATAGTTCTGGAAGCCTCATGTCCTCTCATCAGCCACCTCTGGGCTCTCCTGAAGCAGTCTAGTTTCTCAGAGCAGGCATTGCTAGAGCTGTCTCCTGTCAGACTCAGACAGCGCTGTCCCTGTGTGAGTAACGTGATCCAGGAAACACAAACATCCAATACCACTCCAGAGCCAGGGCCTGCCAGCTCCTCACGAGTAGCACCATGCTCTGTGAGTGAAGCATTGACAGCCTCTGACTGCTTGAGAACATGCCATTATTCACCTCAAAAAGAGGTAGCAAGTTCGATCTCTGCAGGAGCAGAGTTGGGGGCAGACATCAAGAATGACAAGGTCTAATAGCAACACCTGGAAATGTAAAGTAAGATAGGTGGATCTGGTTCTGGTCTATGTTATCACAGGTTACCACTGCCTTTCCAACAAACCTACCTTCAGTGCCCTGAGTCTAAAAGGTTAAAGAAAAAGACACAATTTTCAGAAGTTCATTATCACAGAATCACAGAATTACAGAATGGTTTGGGTTGGAAGAGACCTTAAAAATCATACCGTTCTAACTCCCAGCCATGGGCAGGGACACCTTCTGCTGGACCAGGTTGTTCCTGGTCTAACTTAATATGCAAAGTTAGTTCCTTTGCATATTAAGAGAGGAGACTGATCTTAACTGATTCAGTATTTGGAATAATCCCACCAGCATGCTTTTTCAGGTAGGTGTCGAGGTCTTCCTCTCCAGCAGAGTCAGTGGAGACATTAGCTCCTCCAGGCAGTAATTTACAACCCCCAGGTTGGAAGGCTACAATCCCAAATAGGAGATAAGGATGCTAGAAGTACATCCCAGTAAGCCCACATCCACTCATTTAATGGCATGTGCATGTGCCATATAATCAGGTAGGAAACAGCTGTGTCTGGGTCCTCTGACCAGCAGTGTTATTCCCAGAACTTGAGTTATCCTGTTTGAACACCTCAGCTCCAGCATCACAGGCATCTGACAGGTTGCATTCCAGTTCACTTGCCTACTTTTGCCATGTGAGATTACATATAATATTGTCTTGGCCACGCTTCCCTACTACACCAAATATGCTGTGTCTGTTCAGGCTGAATATCCCCCTGCCCTGAAGTGCTGCTGCCATGAGGAAAGGCCCTTCACTGCGGGTATGTTGCATTTTATGCTATGTGGTAAAAGAAGAGGTGGCTGTTGAGGGGTTCATTTCAATGAGTTCACAGCAGTCTTGCCTGGGCCTGAAATCTGTGTGGGGTGAGTTTGTTCTGCCTGAGTGGTGAGAGGAGAAACAGCTCCATGAGCCCCTTGTGCCCTCATTCTGTGCCCACCGGACCTTGGGAGCTGGCCATGGGCTCCCTGTGTCCAGAGGGCACTGGGTATCACACCTGTGAAGGGGAATTCAACTTTCTGAAAACCTTAGGAGAGTTCTCCTCAGCATCCCCATCCTCATTTTTCTCATCATCAGTCTTCCCTAACAGGGGGCTGCCACACCTGGGGATGTTACAGCAGAGCAAAGCCCTCCTCACCCAGCACAGTCAGGCACATATGTGCAGCCCTGAGTTTTCTGTCATGGAAACTCCTCAACTCCTCCATCTCCCCGGCAAGAGAGCAGCTCACAGATGATTTGGAAATCACTCTCTGCCAAAATAGGATCTCTGCCATTTGACCAGAAAATCTGTGTTTCAGATCTCTGCAGGAACAGAAACCCTGTCCTTTCACCAATTAGAAACTTGGAAGGTATTCAAGTAGAGGAAACCAAGAAAATTATGTTCACAGTAGATGTTCTAGAGATGGGGAAAGCTGGCTCTGTCAGGCCTACAGGCAATTTTAAAATACCAGCAAATATCACTCTTGGGATAAAAAGCTGGAATTAAAATGCATTTACATCAATGGAATCCCCTGATCTAAACAATCTCTTTCCTCTGCTGGTAATTTATAACTGGTAGTAAATAGGAAAATGTGGATTTCAGCACTGAATGTATTCATCCTGCCTTCTGCACAGTGGGGTGAATGTTACCCTTGCACATCCTGGCAGGCTTGTTCACTGACAAATATTTCTGGGGATGGGAACTGAGCTATGCCAGGCAGTCCTCTTACATGTGATACAACTTTGGCTTCACAGGCAGCAAGCCAGAGCCTGAGCCCAAAGGGTTACAAGCATATCTGCAGATAAAGTCATAAACAGAAAAATGGGGACTCGCAAAGCTGAGCTGGACACCCTAAAGCTGTGCTGATAACACTGGGCTGAACTCAGGCTTGGCAACCAGCACTTTGAAGCATGTCGAACAGTGAAAATCTCCCTGACTTCAGCAAGGATCTGGTTTCACATGTGTTTTCTCTGCTCAGATGTACCAATGGCCTGTAGCCAGTGATTTTCAGCTCTGTTTCCACCCAGCATGTCTTAACCCTGGCAATTCAGGCAAGAATTTTTTCATAAAACAATATTGCTGTTTCCCCTCATTTCTGCCAAGATGCTTTTTCACAGGCATTTCAGAATTTCTTCTCTCCCTAGGTCTTGGGCTCTTAAACATTTCCTACAAGGAGGAGTAGGAGAGACTGTGTACCTCTGCCTTCCCCTTCTTTTCCAGTCTGGTTTAGCCACCAGCTCGAGTAGAGACTGCCATTCCTGCAGCCCAGCTGAGAGCGTGTGTCCTTGTGGCAGGACAGAGGCCAACCCAAACAGCTCTCCCTCAGTGTCCCATGATGGCAAAACCTTGCACCATTTAATTAACTTATTGTCTGCTTTGGTTTTTTTGGGTTTTTTTTTCATGTGCCATGAAGAACCTCCTTGAAGAGTTTCCTTTCCTTCAGTCTCCTCCAAGGTTTCAGAAGTCTTCTGAGTTGTGTGGCATTCTGTTTGGGTCTGTGTCAGCAAGTTCAGACTCCACCTGGAACTGGCAGTCCCCGAGCCATGTCTTGGCTCTGTACGGTTTATGCCCTTCCATCTCTTACTCTTCCTCTCATCCATCTCCTAGGCTTTTCCTCCTCTCTTTTTAAAATGGATCTAAGCATTTGAGGCTCTGGGCTCTATCTGATGCTGCAGTTGGGATTTTGTCCCCCTGGGAGATGCAAACCTGTACCCTACGTACTTTCACTATGGACCTACCCAGCATGAAGCCTGAACTCTCAGGCGGCGAAGAGAAGCCAGTAGAGAAATAAAATGGAGTTTTCTGCCCTAAAAGCAAATGAAGTTGGAAGAGACTAGAAGAGTGATGAATTTCCACCCTTCAGCAGGTCATGGAGGAGGTGAACACAAAGGCAATTCCTGGTACTCCCTGGGAGGGACAAAAAGGTCATGTCTGGGACCAGAGCAGGGAGTCCATGGCAGGACTGGCTTGCTTAGGAGGTCAGCCCAGGTCAGATGAGGAGCTCCATAGAAGGTTCAGTAACAGTAAGAAATGGGAAAGCTGTTGGCTGGGAAGGTCACTGGGAACTTAGGGAGTAGAGTTCAGGATGGTGTAAAGGCATCAGTGGGGCTAATGCTCTCTGCCCAGACAAGTCATTCACAGTCTTAGCACTACAGGCTAAGGATGAAGGAGTATCTCTAACATCAGCTCTGATGAGTATCAGTGGACTGGTCTGCATGTTCAGGGTGCCATCTTTGCTCTGAGCATGGTATAATTTTCTCTGAAGTGGGCTCATGTTAGTGGTTGGTGCTGGGCCGTGAGCCCCCGGGGACTCTGTTGACCAGGGCTCTGTTAGACCCAGTCTATCTCTGACTTATCCAGACTAGATGAATGGGTCCTGGCTAGAAAGGCTACTAATAAATTCACTAATTGGGCTTCCTTAATCAGAAAGGTGGATTCTAATGCTGGCTCAAATGTACCCATTTGTGCAATGTTGTCTGGATGATGTCTAGATGTTCTGGTAATCCAGACATCACCTGATTATATCCAAATAATTGTTTCCATTAATTTGAAACCACTCTTCAGTGAAACTGACCCACAATTTCTGGTTGAGCCCTCACTTTGCAGAGCAGCTGGTGTAATAGCACCATCCCCTCAGTTTTTCTTGATCTCATTTGAGGTCTACTGACACTGTGCTGCTTTTGCTGGTTAGAGGACATGATGAGCTCTTGCCAGCCTCAGCCATCCCTGCTCCCCTGGTTGAAGCAGTGACTGGGAACTGAGTGAACTGGAATTTGAGTAAATGAAAGCAAAGGGCTTGATTATGCCAGATGTCCTGGGCAATTAGAGTGTTACAGAGAGGAAAGGATCTTAAAAGCAGCAGTGGGTCTGCCTGGGCATCCCCCAGGAGGTCAGGGAGTGCGTGATGGCTTCTGATGAGAACACCATGCTTCCTTCACCTAACACACTTTTGTTTGGGCTTTGCTATTGTGCTTTAGCTGTGAGAGGAGGAACAGCCAAGGAGGGATGACTCACAGCCGTGCTGGAGGCAAGGCAATGACTCAGAGGTGGAGCTGGCTTGCAGTCCAGCTGCAGCCTTACATCACACGGCAGTGGTGGGGCTGGAGGGGCTCCCAGTGTGCTCTCCTTATTAATAAACCTGACAAAAGATGCAGTGACTTCTTCTTGGCATCTTTCAGCACATTCCCTGCCAAAAATTGCCCCATGCGTTCACCTGCTTCCATCTGACCCAATCTTCTCTGAACACAAGTGACCAGTCTCAGTCCTGGGATGGCAGGCAAGGCCTGTCTCTGCCTTTATGTGACAGCACTAAAGCCTACTGCAAACGCCTGGCCTGACATATCTGACAGCAGCATTTACCTTGATTTATGTCTGTACCACACTGGGGACTCATCATGGTCCTGGGGTTGATTAATGCACCACAGAGCCCAGCCATGACACCTCCTCAAAGGATCTCTGTGTGACTTGGAAGGACCTCCTAGGGAGGCTTCATCCATCCTGGAGAGCTGCTCAGCTCTTGCTGAGCAAGAAGCAGCTTGTTAGCAGTGCCCTGACAGATCTGTTGTGCCCAGGGAAGCTGCTGAGAGAGGCAGGTGTGTGCTCACTCTCGTGAAGTGGAGGCCATGCTCTCCCCATCCTGCTGTCTGAGAAAGTCATCCAGTATGAAAACACATTGCCCAGCTGCCATCAGGGGAAATGGCAGAACGGGCTAAGAAAGGCATGCAACAGAGCTCAAAGAGTAAAGCAGACTCCTTCCCCAGAAAAAAACTAAAGTACACACCCAAGATGGGACACAGATTTATTCCCCCACTTCCTTGAGTTGATGAAGGTAACAGAAGCAATGACACATGATCTCATGTGGAAATGGTGAAAACAAAGGTGCTTTGGGTCTGCTTGCCTTCAAGGAGCAAGGAGTGAAGAAGGCAGGTGCCTGGAGAAGCAGCTCATCCATAACACTGCCTGAGCTGGGCTGGGCACTGCATGTCACCTGCTCCTGATATCAGGTGCAAAACCCTCTGGTTTTTTGTCTTTTATTTCTTCTTACTGGATTTCTCAATCCCAGCAAAGTGTGTTTTGGTGATATTTTTGTCCCTTGGTCTGAGGACATGTTGACAATTTCACTTCCTACCAACTGCAATACTGCAATTGCTTAATGCAGAGTGTTGTCACGTCACTAGTTTATCAGACAGAGCATTTCAAGTTTTTAACCTCTCATTCAAATGATTTGATGAAAATGCCACAATAGCTTTCTTGCTGTAGCCATAAACATCACATACTGCACAAGTTAGGCAAACAGCCTAAAACGTCATTTATTTCAATAAAATTACCATTGGTGATTTGTACCTTTTCATTTGAGAATGTGTTCACACATGAAGGAAATTAACTGTTTTCAGATAAAATTACTTATTGCCAGCAAATTACCATGATTTTGACTTGCACTAACAGTTGCTAATAATGCAAGATGAGGAGGGAGAGGAACATGTGTCTGTACCAGCTGTTGTCTCACTCTTATCCAAAAAGCATGAAGAAGTTGCTGGCAGTAATCACAAAAAGATTTTCTTTCTTTCTTTCTCTTCAAGCACAAGTTTAACAGCTGTTGCCTCTAGCAAGTGTAATGTTTGCCCTATTGATGTTTATCCCATACAGAGTTTTGTAACAGACCTAAGAAAAATAACTCCCCAAAATGGTAACAGTTGTGCAATGAATCAAACTTGTTTCCTATGGTTGGCACTCAAATGAGAAAAAATACCCAAAAACAAACTGGCCACATGAAGATGTAATGACCCAACGCCCAGACCTGTCCTGTGTGAAGAAGGGCAGTAGTAGCAGAAATTATCACCCTGATCTCCTGGTGGGGCACAGCCTCAGATTTTCCCACAAGTCCTTTTCTGTTGTCATATCAACAACTGCACTCCTTGTCCCTCTGGGCAGCAAGTCTCCTTCTTGACAGAAACTTTGTGTTCTTGCTCCACACTGGGCCTTGTGACAAGGAAGCGGCACAGCCAGGCTGCCCTGGGCGAGGCTGCCCCCGCTCTGCTCTCTGCTGCCCATGGACACTTGCAAGCTGTGTCTGCTCCAGCAGCATAATATCTCCTTACCTGAGCTGATGAAGTAGATGAAAACACATCATTTTGGGGGTGAACACTGATTTTTCTTATAATTGTGTAGTGTCATGGCCCCAGTTTTCATAGGGGAGTCTCTGCCAAGGCACCCTAGGTCCTACAACAACCAGCAACCCATATAGTGCCAACTCTGCAGCACAGCTCAACTTTTGCTGGGCAAACCCAGTCCCTATTAATATATATCAAAGAAAGAAAAAATCCCCTTCTTGGTACAGACAACCCCTGGGTTCTGAATTTTTTCCTTTTTTTTTTTATTTTTGGCAGACAAGCTGCTCACTTACTGTCATCAGCATCACCTCTGATTTCCCTCCATCAGCTGTGAGGTTTTAACACTGCACACAGCCTGCACAATTCCTTGTTTCTCTCCCTTTCATTCTGAGACCTCACCTTTGTCTCCCTATCTGTCTCACTAGTACTGTATTCTGGTACTGTCCAAAAGAGTTTCAGGCTGAGGTGAGATAACATGGGTCAAGTCACTGCAAAATACCCTTAAAAGAGCTGCACTGGTATAGAGAACTTGGAATCCCCTCTTTAAAATCCAGCAGGTTAACCACAAGACAACATACATAACTCTTAAGTGCATGCTCAGGGATCCAGTGCATCAATAACCAGGGTAATGTTTCTTCAGTTACAGCAGTACTTCTTTTTCTGGCAGACCTCATGGGCAACATGGTCAAAAGCAAATTCTAGATCTAATACTCCTTCACAGGCTTTTGACTAATAAATCAAAAAGTCAAGAGCAGCTAAAATCTCTAACATATGCAGGAGCTAAAATAATTTGTGATACTTTGGGACAAACCTCATTCATTCAGAAGGGAGTGGGCTGGAGAGGAGGATACTCACTCCTGTGATTTCATTTCAGCTGAAGTGAGAGGTGCTCAGCTAGCATGCAAACTGTAGCAGCATCATTTGTCATTCGACCAGAAGTCATGATTTGGATGTGGAAATGACGAAGTAAAATCCAGTGATTTGTTCCATGCAGAAAAGAGATTAGAATATTGAATCTGCTTCTTAAAGCTTGAAAAATCTGTGCATTTTTATTCTCCAAAGCCAGGGCTAAGTTGCAGCAATTATTTTGGTGTAAAAATATCTGATGTGCTCAAGGGCACATGTGGACTAGAAGTCAATGGTGCCATTTGGCCCTTCAGTAGGTCCTTGTCTGTTGTTAGCTTTACAAAATTCAGGGAATGTGATGTTCATCATCCAGCAAGAGCAGCTGCTGCTGGAGCTGTTCCTTGGCTGGAGTGCTGGTCAGCTGGTCAGCCAGCAGTTCCTCCAAAGTATATTTCATTTTGCAGTGTAAATTTTGGAGCATATTTCTTAAGAGGCAGTATATGAATAAATACACAGATCCATCTGCTAGCCAGTTTGAAGCAGGTCTACTCAGATGCCAGGAACTGGGAGAGCTGGTCAACATTTCTGGCTCAATTTTCGATCTGTTGCATGAATTTTGGCAAGGCATTTCTCACTGTAGCTGCTTCCCTTTCAGTTTGTCAAGGTGCAAGCACTTTGTGTGACAGGAATAAATGTAGTCTTGTCTTTATATGAAGCCTAATGAGATGGGACTCTGATCTCAGCCAGTGCCCCTAGACCAAAGCTGTGGAATTTAGATTTTTTTAGTTAGGTACCTTTGGAAAAAAAAAAATACTCAGGAGCCTGTTTGTCAGCAGCAGTAGATCCAGGGGCCACAGTGAGACTGCAAGGAAATCTGAGCTCTCCTCTTACAGGATGAGCCACAAAGCAAAGCCAGTCAAAAGTTGCTCTCAGTGAGATCCCCAGCCAGAGTCCTGTCACTGACTGGCATTGTAATATCAATGATAGGAAGTGAATTCAGCTTGCTGAAAACAATCAGTTTTGGACCACACAGCTAGTGAGGCATCTGACAGACCATGTGCAAGGGCTTCTTTCCTCTGGAAACCCCTGGCAGCTTTTAAATGTCAAACCTTTTCCAATCCTATGCGATTCTAGATGTAAAGAATCCTTCATGGGAAGAAGCTGGACCCCATGCAGTTTGCTGGCACCAGTGTGCCAGCCATGGTGCTGCAGCATCAGTGGTGGCACCCAGGAGGAGGAGCTGGCTCTGTGGGAGGCACTGGTGGCAGGGAGGAGGCCCCTTGCCCTGTGTCCTTATTCAGCTGTTGAAATAATTTCTACATTCATCCACAGTTTGAGGCTCAGCATCAAGAAAAGATATTGTTTCTTTGTCAGCATTTTTTCAGGGAACGCCCATGGGAGTTCCTTGAAAAACTCCCATGTTTTTCCCATGGGCTGATGTTGGACACCATACAACCTGCAGCAGAAATGTTTGCTAGCAGAAGGGAGAAAATAGTAAATATACCTCCCTCATTAAAAGGAAATGTTTTCCTACAAGCATCAAGCAACACAAGTTGGCAAACATACTCATCTTAAATGCTCGTTGTAGGGCATCACCATCCATTTATTTCCTGAAAGCTGCACTGTCTTGTGTGACTAACACCATACAAGATGCTGGTGTAGTTTCTAGTGGAGGTGGGGAAACAATCCAGCTGATCCTTGCCTAGGGTGATGTGTTTCAACAGAGTTGGTGCTACACAGAAGCTGGGTTTCTCTGGAAGGAAAAAGACCTCTGCCCAGAAAGCCCCTTGGAGCCTTGGAGCCCGGAGCTAAGAAACCAAGTCCCATACAGGTCAGGTAGTACCAATTCTGGGAGCTGTCCCAGCCATGCCAGGGACATGAGCCCAACACAAACCATCCCAGGCATTCCAGGCAGAGGCTGTTAGGCAGGAGGGAAAATCAAGGGGTCTACCCTCCACAGGCTCCCTTAAAGCCTGGCTAGGCACTGCCACATGCCTGAGGCTGCCAGGCAGAGCCTCAAGCTGGTGCCACTCAGTTAATTTCCATTATGCCACTTCCAGAAAAATATTTTTTAGCTTTCAAGTGGTGGAGAAGGGGAAGCAAAAAGAACTACTTATTCACAGTAATTCTTTGTTCCAGCAGTTAATGAGCAGATTCAGCAGACTGAGTGATGTTGCCTCTAAATTGCTCAAACCAGAGGTCACAGTGGCTCTTTCAAGGGCACTGGCTTTATGTTACCTGTCTCTGTTTGCAGAGGATGGATCACCTCAATTTTTCAGTACAGGTGGGTCACAAACCCAACAAGGCTCTGATCACTTTCTGCAAGGCACCAAGCACACACTGACAAATGAGATGTCTTAGCACTTCTCAGGAGGTGATCAGCATCTGGCAAAACAAAAGGCTGCAGGGCTGAGCTATCCAGACAGCCTACACAACAATAAATTACACATTGAAGTTGCTGTGCAGGCAAATGTATTAGTCACCCACACTCAGCAGTGCTTCTTGCACAGCTGGGCACATTGACATTAAATCTTACCTGCACTGGGAAATGACTCTTTCTCTCAAACATTTTCAAGAGCCAGTCTGTTGCAGATGGTTTGAGGAAACACAGATATCCTGAGCTCTCCTGCACAAGGCCATTTCTATAATTTGCTTTCTCTTCTTATAAAGGAATGGCTGAGTATTGTGTTTTGCTTTGCAAAAATCTGTCCTTGATGGTCATTTCAACATATATGACCACATTTCTAATGAAAAAGAGCCAGTCTGAATTTTTTTTCAGGTTGCATTTTCCAGCATTTAGGGTTTTGCTACCTGAGTTTGGATTTGATCGCCTCCAAGTTTTCTAGTTAACACCTATTGGTACTCTGACCTGAGGTCACACATGTAGAGGTTAATCACCAAAGAAAATGCCTAATACCAATAATGTCATCGTGGTCCCCAGCTCAGCTTGTATTGAATTAGGGCATTCCAAATTTGAACATGATACAAACCACCTTACACATGCAGTATTTGCACAGTGATAATGAACTGTAGTCAGCAGAGTGGTTTTGGTGCAAGTGGAACTGGAGTGTTTTTATTTTAGACCTCAGAAAGCATCTGCAGGCTAGTTTGCAGCACCTCAGCATGGCAACCCATTTCCTCAGTTCAGTGCACTGTTGCCATTGCACTGCATCAACTGAGTTCAAAACCTCCCTGAAACAAAAATCACAGGGAAACTGTATTTCCAAGTTAGATTTTAAGACTTTATTCTTTAGGATTAATTTGTTATTTTCCAAATGTGCAAGTGCATTATTCCTTTATTTCAATATGAAGTGCAATGGGGATTTGTCAGAGCTGGAAGAAAGGCCAGAAAAGCAATGAATAAATTATCTTTTTTATTTTGTGGGAAAAGCTTGATTTGGATTACTGATCATTGGGATTTATCTACAAAACCATAGGAATAAAAACCATTGTGCTCAAATAGTACAATTAATTTAGTCAGATTACACATGCGCTATGCAGGAAATTCTACTCCTTTGCTGTGTAAAGAAGTGTTGTTTATTTATGCCATCGGGCATACATCTTAGGTTGGAAATGGGGTGTGTATTCTATTCCTATCTGTTAGAGGTGGGGCAGTTTTCTTTATCTCTTCCACAACCAATCCTCCCTCCAGGGAAATATCTTCTGTTGATGGGCTATTGAGCGTCACTGCATGGCTGATAAAAGTACATCATCCCATTGTGAGAGGCTCTGCCCAGGGGGAGGAGCCAAGCATTCCTACCTGGATATAATCTGAGATTTGGAACACCACAGGCAACCTTTTCCCGCTGGATTCCCAGAGAAGTAGCTGCTTTTTCCACTGGATTCCCAGAGGAAGACCAGGCCCATCTACACCACCATGGGACCTTCAAAGGAAAACGACACCCTTCTACAGAATGACTGCTCCAACAGAACCACATCTGTCACTGCAGGAGGACAGCAGCCACCATTTAATCAGACTGCTACCAATACACTGACCCACAGGGTGTCAGGTCGTATTCTGACTCTTTCAGTGGTTTGGTTTCTTTTTTGTACTATTGCATTTGTGTTTTTAATTTTCCTAGTAAAGAACTGGTATTTCTGTTTCCATATCTTTGCCTGAGAGCCCTTAATTTCAAAACTATAATAATTTGGAGGGAGGGGTTTTACATTTTCCATTTCAGGGGAGGCTTCTGCCTTCCTTAGCAGACATCTGTCTTTTCAAACCAAGACAGACATAAACTCCATGTTTCTCCAGACATGCAGCCCAGATGCTCTAGAACATGAAGGTCCTTCTCTGTTGGTTGGTGGGTACTCTCATTGTGTGACCTTCATGCTGCACAAGGAGGAATGTCAGTTATCACAAAGGCTAGGCAAGTGAAATACTGCTGATGAACTGGGGAATTTCTTGTATGGTCAGCTAACAAAACAACTTCCTGCTTTGAATTGACTGGTGTAAGGCATAGCCACATCACCTCTGCTTACCCTCAGTTTGCTCTGATATCTTGATTATTTTAAATACATTGAAGCAACCATCTACCTTTACCTGCACAAACCTAAAAATAAACATAAAAGGAGAGATAAGCAAACACAGGCCATGGACTTCCCTATAAAGAACTGCAGTATAGTGACTCCTGTGTCTGGGGAGTTATTTTCCCTTTAATTTCATGATCAGCATGGATAATTGGAAGGTTTTGGAGCAGTCTAACAAGCACAAGTTATGGGAGAAGCTCGTTTTACAGGGATTTAATTGGCTATGCACTAAACAAGGTTTGTAACCACAGCCACTTTCCAGCTCCTGGTGAACAGAGCCATAGGTAGCTACCTAAAAGGGAAGCCACCTTTCCCTGCCACTTGTCTAGGTTCCCCCTAATGTTAGAGGGAGAACCAGGCATCCCAGAGGGTCTGACCTATCCAGGTGTCTCTCCCACAAAAGGCAAACAAGGTCCACTGAAGTGTGTACTCTTTTCTCCAAAAAAAGGAGAAAAGGGAGCCAAGATGGCTTCTTTAATTTATTGGCAGTGGTGCTGTAGGTGGGACAGGGTAAGGGACAGGGCACTGCAGGGCTGTAAGCAAGGGAAATCTGACTTAGAGATCAGTCAGCACAGTTGAAGATAAACAGTCTATGGGAGCACTTAAAGTCGATACTCGCCTTTCATACAGCCGAAGTCAGATGAGACAATCCTATCATAATGACCAGCTTGTTTCTAGAAGCAATAATCTCCCTTGAAAATACACCTGCATTCCTTCTCAGCCTTGCTATTAACAGAACCATATTAACTTTGGGTTAACATGAAAGTTACTGTATTATGAAGAAATGCATTGACTTTTGGGGGTGGGGGAAAGGCTTATGTGGGCATAAGCCATACATATGTAAAATATTTGAAATCTCTTATTTCCTCACTTTTAACTGCTTTGTGCAGATTTTAATAAACAACATGATGTCCATAAATTATGAAATTAAAAGCCTGAATGGCATTAGCCAAGCTACTAATATTACTCAGAGGTTCCCACCTGCCTGAAGCCAGACCTTGCAGTGTTTGTCTTCTCTCTGCTGCTCATTTAGGAACAGATATATGCAAACTAATTGTTTGAGCAAGGACAGGTCCTCCCAGTGCCACAGCTCACACCAAACCCGCCGGCCACAGAACTTCCCCAATTGCTACACACGGTGGCAGGATGACAGAGGACCAGAACAAGAAAACTCTTCCCTGTCCCAATCTTATTTAGGGGAAGAAAAGCCATGTTTTCAGTCTGCAGGAGAAACACATCTAGGCTTCAGATTACAATGGAAAGAAACCCAACAACAACAATAAAACATAAGAAAAAACAATTCCCAAACTTAGTAATATGTAATGCTGTAATGTATAAAATTCAGCTGGGAATAGCTCTGACAATCAAGCTGTAACATTTTCTACAGGAAAAACTGAGATGTGATAATACTCAATATGCTGCTCGGGAATGCATTTTCAAGGTCTCCTAAGGGCCCTCTTTTTCTTTTTAAACTGAAATGCATACACTTCTCTCCCTCCTTATTTTTGTGACTTCATGACACTTCTGCAACTGCAGTTTCAACCCAACCACCACTTAATATTTTCTTTCTCTGGGAAATTCTGGAGTGTCTCTCTTCATATTAAATTATTGCTGCTCTAGTGGAGAATAGAAGAGATCCCGTTATATTATGTTCGGTCCATTAAGTCTCTAATTACTTTGATTTTGATATTGAAAAGCTCTAATTAATTCTTTTAATGTGTAATATTGTTAAAGCCCTACAATTGATTTAATACAATTTTAAAGGAAAAAACAGAAAATATTTATTTCCGATGAAATATATAGTAGAATTAAAGGATGAGAATACTTAGATATTACTTAAGTGTAAGAGATGTATAGAACTAATTGCTAGTATATCATAACCAGGCATTCTGAGTCCAGAAAATTAAATTAAGATCAGAATCTTAAACCTTACAAAAATCTCAGCTGAAACAATTTTATCAGCTGAAACAATTCACAGTGAAATATCTCAAAAAGCCCAAACACCTGCCTTTTGTGTCTGAGTCTTTTTAGTATTTGGCTTTAAAAACACCACATACACTGTCAAAATTGATTCCTTCTGTGTAATTACTGAAAGGCAGTATTTAATTCCTTGTTTTCAAACTTGCACCCTTGTAATTTGGATAAGTATAACCACATTGCTAAGCATCCTGTCTCTTTAAACAATCCTGTGCTTGAAAATAATCATTACACCACTGCAGCATCTTCTTCATTGTTTCACCTTTACATCCCTGATACATGCCAACAGTATGACCTTCATTTTAACACAGAGCTTTCTTCATCTCAGTATTTGCTTACTTTTGGTGTAGCTTACTGAAAATGCCAGACCACAAGGATCAAGAAGTGCTTGTAGAGGATGCTACTGCATGATCTTCACAACGATTTGAAAAAAAACATTATCAAGCATGCAACACCTTCCATTTTAACTTCTTGAGGCAGAATCACAGATACTCAAATGCAATACAAAGGCAAAGGTGGATGCCAACTGGATGCACCAAAGCAGCAGCCACAGCCCAGTGCTGGGGCAGCACAAAGCAGCAGAGTGCTTGTGGGTCTCACACCTAATCAGATATTGACTTATAAACCGGGAAGAAAGGCTGTGCTGCAGGATGCCCCCAGGGAGCCCAAACTCACCTCCAGCTGCGTGTCATTCAAAAACTGCTTTTGGGGTCTTCTCCCAGCTTTCCAGAGCAGACAGTCTGACTCAGTGCTGGAGCCCTTCCTTGCACCCAGACCAGTGTTCCAGGCTTCCCAATTCCCTGGGTAGGGGAATTGCCAGGGCCAGGTACCCCCGTGGGTGCATCAGGCCCCAGTGTGCAGACACCCACATCTGTACAGCAGCCAAACTGGTGCCGGGGTCTGGGGAGCTCCACCTCAGAGCTGCTGTGCTGCTGCAGCTGTGACTCCACTGGCTCCCAACCCAGCCATAACAATTGGACTTGGCAATCATTAACTTAGCTGAGTAACAACATAAGCTTTCTAATACAGCTTGTCCTCCAGGTTTTCAACAATCCTAACTGCCTGAAACCTGAGGACATCTGGTACACCAAGCAGCCTAATTTTTCCAGCTCAGCTGAACATTTTCCATTTGCATGCACTTTGCATACATTTTCAGCTGCAGCATCTTCCCTCTTCCCTGCATCATCCTTCCTGCTTCCTTCTCTATTTGCACAACATCTCAGTGCTTTCTTCCTGTGTTTTGACTTTGCAATCCCTGCATCTCAAGCCCACTTCCACTTATCTCACTTCCAGTTTTTGCTGGTGCCACAGACCTCTCTTCTTTGGTTTTGCCATCCTGCTCCTTTTCTCACTGTTGGTTCCACTTTCTCTCATCCCCTTAATTGCCTCAGGCTCATTTTACCTTGTTAATTGCTCACTCTTGTCTGGCTCTTTCTCATTTCAATAGACGCAACTGTTAATACTCTTATTTCTTACAAGCCACCAACTCCTCCATCATTCCCCTCCCCAGCTGGACAGGGGAGAGAAAATATAATGAAAGCTCGTGGGTTGAGATAAAGAGAGGGAGAGATCACTCACCAGCCATTGTCGTGGGCAAAACAGATTTGTTTCAGTGAAAAGGAATTTAATTTATTTAAAATTATATCAGAGTGAGACAATGAGAAATAAAAGCTAAATATTAAAACACCTTGCCCCTACCCCTCCCATCTTCTGGGTTCAGCTTCATTCCTGAGTTTCTCTACCTCCTCCCCTTCCTGCAGCACAGAGGGATGGGGAATGGGGGTTGCAGCCAGTTAAACATGCACTGACTCTGCTGCTCCTTCCTCCTCAAGGGCAGGACACTTCCCTATTCCCCCGCCCCAGTGTGGATTCCCTCCCAGAGGAGACAGTCCTCCACAAGCTTCTCCAATGTGAATCCTTCCCATGGGCTGCAGTGCTTCATGAACTGCTCCAGTGTGGGACTTTCCAGAAAGTCCTTCAGGAACAGGCTGCTCCAGCATGGGTTCCCTGTGGGATCACAAGTCCTGCCAGCAAACCTGCTCCAGTGTGGGTTCTTCTCTCCATGGCGTCCTCAGGTCCTGCCAGGAGCATAGTCCAGTGTGGGATTCCTACAGGGTCACAGCCTGCCTTTGGGCATCCACCTGCTCTGGCATGGACCACAGGGGACTGCAGGGGGACAGCTGCCTCATCGTGGTCTTTACCACGGGCTGCAGGGGAATCTCTTCTCTGACAGAAGCATCTCCTCCCCCTCCTTCTGCACTGACCTTGGCGTCTGCAGAGCTGTTCCCCTGACATATTCTCACTCCTCCCTCTGGGTAGAATTGTGCCTTTTCTTACTTTCTTAAATCTGTTACCCCATAGGAGCTACCACCATTGCTATGAACTGGCCTTAGCAGGCAGCAGGCCTGTCCTGGAGCTTCCAGGCATTGGCTCTGTCAGACACAGGGGAAGCTTCTGGCAGCTTCCCACAGAAGCCACCCTTGAGGCTCCTCCACTACCAAAACCTGGCCACACAAACCCAGTACAAACATCCACCTCTATTCTCTTTGCTTTGTAAGCTCAGTGAAAGGCTGGACTCCTCCTCATGAAACTCCTCCTCCTCATTGGGCCCCTGCCCCACATTAGTCAGCACTGTTTTTGTGAAAGCCTCAAAATGACCTCCTCTTAGGCAGCTCCAGCTCTCCCCTCCATCTCCCATCACCTGTCAGGCACTCGCCACAAGTCAGCTCCCCCTGAGAGGTTATTCTCTCTCATTTGAAGCTCTGCCCTCCCCTCTCCCTTCCCTCACTTGACCACCATGCCTTTTGGAGGCTCCTCTTCATCTTGCTCTCCAGACTCTAGAATGGGTGGTATAAAATTGTGTTCTTGTCCTCTTTCTCATTTATCTCCATGTAATCCCTACCACAAACATAAATTCTCCTGCCAAGTAGCTTAAAAACCCAGTGCTCTATTCAGATTGAGCTCTAAAAGAGAGATCAACCCAACCAAAAGTAAAAGGGTACAGCATAGGTGTCTCTACCTACAATGGCTCCATATAGGCTCCCATTACAGCTAATCCTATAGGAGGTATCTAAAGCCAGCCAGGACAGGCACTCAGGAAAAAGCTGTTTCCTTTCCCCACCTAAAAAGGGAGTCCAGCTGAATGGATTGATGACTGCACTGTCGACATTTAAAACTGGGCAAGATGACTCATAGACCCTTTTTTTTCCAAACACATCCTTGCTCAGCTCCCTGATGCCTGCTCAGATAAGCCTTGCTGTCAGTTGAAGCTCAAGCTTGGCTAAACCAGCCAAGTTCATCCCATGGCCCCTCAGCTGCTGTTCAGGCCAAGGTTCACTTATGCCTCTGACAGGGGGGACAACTTTGGTCCAGACTTCTTCTCATGTCCTTATCCAGATCATACCCAAACCTTGAAAGCACTGTTCCACAAATAATTCCTGACATGAAGCCCTTCTGTCTCCATGTGTGGAGCTAAGGCTCTCACCCCTGCTGAATTGCCACTTTGAATTGTGATTACTGCCAAAGCACTTGTCCTTCCCTCAATAAATGCAGCCCTGTCCTGCACACAATCACTCTACATGTCTTTGCAAAGGATGTGGGTCTGGCTGGTCCTCCCATGCTGCCAGGCCTATCTTTGCACTTCTCCCTTAGCTCCCTGCTCTCTGTCACACCAGATGAGAGCTGACTGTCCTAGCTTTCGAGCCCACCCCAGATCTGTCTCTGTCATGCACAGCCTCCCATATGTGACAGCTAGCTCTGCCATCACCCATCAGGTGGTGACCAGGGCCAGGCTTCCACCTATGCAAATTCTGTCTCACTGACACCCTGGGACTGTGCACAGCCTCCCCCAAGGTCAGGGGCCAGGCTGGCCTGTGCAATCCTCATGGTGGGCTCCTTCTCCGTGACCCGTGCTCTTCTATGATGCCAATTAATAGATCTGAAATGGCAACAGCAGCCACCAAATCACAAAAAAGATTTGCATAATAGTATAAAGAATGGCAACTCAACATTAAGAGTGTGAAAAGTGCATATTATATGGCTCTAAGCAGATATTTACTATATGTATTATGTTGTATTAATTAGTAGTGCTGTATTAACATTTCAATGGTATGGTAAATGTAGTTTTGTAGTTAAAATGCAACTTTTGTAGTCAAAATAGAAACTATGTATGTGGGATATTTTTTTAAAGAGAGGAATGAGGTACTTGCACCGAGATAGCAGCCACAGGGTACCTAAATCTTTCAGAGAACAAGAATTTATTGCTCCATTATCTTCCCACGTCACTCAGCCCTGAAGATGCTGTCAGGATTAAGAGGAAGAAGTTGACACTGACCAGACAGAATCCTTTGTTTGAATGGAATTTATGCATCATGTATGAGGTGTTTTTAAGGGTTAATCCTCTGTTAATGTGTGTCCTTTTTCGGGCTTATGCTGCCCTGAAAGAGGTACCTGGACTGTCCATAACTCTTTCTTTTTATTGTCTCATATTGTCCTAATCCCAATTGTTCAATTTTTTTTATATTACTATTTTTAGAACCATTTTATTACTATTAAACTTTTAAAATTCTAAAAACAAGTGATTGGCATTTTTCACAAGAGGCATAGCTGCAATTTAGGGATAATGTGTGCTGAAAGAAATTAAATCCCTTTGCCACCCCTTTGATGATGCTGCCACTTAGAAGCACTACACATTTCATAGAGTCATAGAATGGCTTGGGTTGGAAGGGACTTTAAAGATCATCTTGTTTCAACACCCCTGCCATGGGCAGGGATGCCTTCCATGATACTATTTATTTATCAATACCTGAAAATATAAGTCAAAGAATGTTTTGACCACATTAAAATACATACACTGAAAGGAGTAGCATTAGACTTGTACTTTTGACTTCATATTAAAGTTTTCTCCTTTCAGTGACTAACAGTGTAACATTATTTTATATTAATTTCTTGGGGTTTTACATACAATTTCTTATTAAAATTAAGAGAAAAACTGCAGCTAAATAGCCTACCCCTTTCAATCCTTTTAAGTGGGTGACCTAATGACTGGCCTTTCAGTACCTGAAGGGAGCCTACAAGAAAGATGCACAGGGACTTTTTAAAAGAGCATGACAGGAGAAGGGGGAATGGATCCAAACAAAGAGTGTAGGTTTAGATTAGATCGTAGGAAGAAATCTTATACTGTGAGGGTGATGAGGCCCTGAAACAGGTTGTCCAGAGAAGCTGTGGATGCTCCATTCCTGGAAGTGTTCAAGGCCGGGCTGAAAAGGGCTTTGAGCAACCTGGTCCAGCGGGAGGGGTCCCCGCCCGTGGCAGGGGGGCTGTAACTCGATGATCTTTAGAGTCCCTTCCAACCCAAACCATTCTGTGATTCAATGAACTCCAGGCAGACCGCGGGGGAAGGGAGAGGAGTGGGTGAGTGGCTCCTGCCATGAGACGGACACAAGCAGGCAGGGCCAGCTTTGCCTTCCCCTGCCGGCGGGGCAGGAGAGCAGAGCCGGCCCCACGGACGAGCTCCGCAGGGCGCCAGTCCTGCCGGCCCAGGAACTACAGATCCCAGTGTGCCCCGCGACAGACAGCATCCACCGGGGCAGGGGCGGGAGCGGAAGCGGCGGCCGCACAGCACGCCGGAATCCGTAGTCCAGAGGCCGCCGTCGCCCGCGCCTGGGGCCGTGTCCCGCGCATTTGAAAATTCCCGCGGAGGTTCGCTGCGGATCTCGCGAGAACTCGGCCCGTCCCCCCCCTCCGTCCCGCCCCCCGCGCGGCGGGTGAGCGAGCGAGGTGGGTGCGCGGGCGCGCGGGGCCGGGCCGTGCCGTGCCGGGCCGGGCCGTGCCGTTGTCGCCGCTGCGGGAGGGACATGCCACCGGCACCGGCACGTACCGGGAGCGCAGGCTCGGCTGGGCTGGGGGCAGCGGCGCGCACAGGAGGAGGCGGCGGAGGTGGCGGCAACGGCGACCCTCGCCCGCCCGTCTGCCTTCGTTCCTCCCTTTCTTCCTTCCCCCCCGTACCAGCGCGTACCGGGCGCTCCCGAGCCGCATAGGCCGGCACCGGCGCTGGCGCAGCGCGGGCCCGCGGGGGCCTCGGGCGGGCCCGGCCGCCCGTCCCTTATGTAAGTGACCCCCGGGCTGCGGCGCCGTGTCCGCCACACGTGCCTCGGCCCCCGGCGGCGGGGGAGGCCCGGGCGGCGCGGCCTGGGCAGCGCACATGGGAGGCTCCGCCAGCCTGGGGGGCGTGGGAGATGCGGCGGCTGCCGCCTGGAGCTTTCCCTCCTGCCCGGCCACCCGCGCACGCCCTCTGTTCTCGCCCCTTGGGCCCTGTTCTGGGAGGGTTTTTCTTTACTTCTCTCTCATTCCGCCTCCCCCTCCCCCGCCGGGCTTCGGGGTTGTATTCCATGAGGAGGCGGGAAATGCGCTCTGTGCCTGGAGCGGCGAGTGCGGGACGGGGGGTGCGTGCAGTGGGGAGGCCACGGCTCTGGAACAATCCAGTGCGATTTGTGGTGGTCTCTGCACGAAGCCAAACATCGCGAAGCAGAGTTGCTGCTGGCTCAAACAGAAGTGCTCGGTGCCTGCCTTAATAAACTGTGAGCCCACGTCTGGAGCTTCTGCCGACGGAATGCTTGGTGTCAGTCTTTCAGGTCTAGTGATTGCTTCCTCATCGTGGCTGGGGAAATTGGAGGAAACTGAGGGACGTGTTTGTGTCGGCATGGCTGCACCCCGTCGGGGGTACCGGGCTGAGCGTGGCCGTGCCGGTGCCTTTGCAGGGCCCGTCGGTGTGGCTGGTTGTGCCAGCCTTGGCTGGCAGCTGTCCCCTGCGCTTGGGCACACAGCTCTGTGTCCTGGCGAGGACAGCTCCTCATTCACGTGCTGCCTCAGCTCTCCTTCCTGCATCGATTTGCCTGGGATTGGCTTTTTCAAGCGCGATCAAGCTTCTGTGAATTTTGTGTCTTCTGCCTAGTAAGGTGTTGGACAGTTTTGGAGGAGCAGTGGTGACAGGTCTTCCTTGGTGTGACGCTAGTTTGGTGGAAAGAATAGAATCCTTCAGCTGGCAAGAGAGAGTCACCCTGTTGCATGGGTTGCAGGTGTTTCTGTAGTTGTTCTTGTCAGGTTGCTGGTTGTGAAAACCTGTTGGAGAATTAAATGTTCCAAATCCATCTGGATACAGCCTTGGGCAGCCTGCTCTAGGTGATGGCTCGAGCGTGGTGTTCAGAAGAAGTGACTGTGAGTGATTCTGGCAGATCTTTCTCTTTGATGTGAATCTGGAATTTGTGCTGGGCAGGGCCAGCAATGGGATGGCATACCAGTGTGGTATGCTGGAAATGTCTTCCAAAATACAGTAGTAGAACAAAGGAGCAAATACGGAGATGAGAGATGGCAGCAAGGTCTCTCTTTTGATGTCAGTGAAGTCAACATGTCCTGTCAAATCTTCAGCTGTGACTGACCATATTTTTAGCTTTTTCTTCTGTGAGCCCATAATGTTGTTGGCCTTTTAAACTGATTTTTGTGGAATATCATCAGTCAAAATTGTCATCTCAAAACTCTGACTTGGCTGTATGTAATTCTGCATGAACACACAATTTCTCTTTCTCTTTCTTTTCCCTCCTTCCCTCTCCCCCCTCCCAAGCCTTTTAATCCAAAAATTTGTGACATTTCTGTCTTTGGAAATAGTTCATGGTGCTTGGAAGTTATAAGTTCCTGGGGTGAAAAAGAACAGTCATTTTGGCAACTTGCACACAGGCTGCATTGCTGTAGGATACAGCTGGGAGGTTGAACTCTGGTTTATTCCTGAAAACGGAGTAAGCATGTGACATTTTACCCTAATCTGATTTCTAACACAAGTAAGAATGGGATTGTAGTTATTGTTTCAAAGAGAGCTGAAATGCAGTTGCTGTTGGATATATCTCTTAAGGTTGAGAGGCTTTGTGCCTTTAATGCAGATCTGAGTATTTCCCCTCTGATTTGATTTCCTAGCAGTTCTTGGTTTGACTTAGCAACATGATGCAAGCAAAGCATCCTTATAGAGAGGTCAGTATATGTTGTTCATAATTTGTTATGAAGTTTCTCAACCTTGTTTCATGCCTGATTTCTAAAACCAAAAAGAGGTGTTTAAAATGGTCATTGCCTTACTGGAGCAAAACTGAGCATGCCTGATGCTCTAGTATTTTCATTTTCTACAAAAATGGTTTAGCTTTTGGAGCTCTACTTATTTGGTGGTGTTTACTGGTGTTCCTGGATGGATTTTTTTTTTTAGTGTTGTGGGCAGGAGTACGCTGTGTTAACATATGAGCGTTCCATCAGGGAAGAATTCTTTTTGGGATGGTGAGGAGTTAGTTTTTTAAACTGAAATTTCCCCAGTAGAGGATGTTAGAATTTGATTTCCAGTTGAGCCCTACAAGGTTCTGTGCTCTTGGCACAGCAGGTAGGCAGTGTCTCCGGCAGGATGGCTCAGGGTGACTCAAGGAGAGCACGCAGCTGAGCAGTTTCCTTGCATGCCCTTACCTGCCCTACTGCAAGATATTTGCTCACTCTTTTCTTAAAATTATCTTGCTATTATTGTGGTGTATGGTACTAATAATCATATACTTACTACACAGACATCTCCTTTCTTATTTGCAAAACAAAAGAAAAAAAATTATTCGCTACACTGATTCTGGAATTTTGTGCTCTTTTCTAAAATTCCTTAGTATATGTTGTCAGAGTCAGTGCTTTGTCAGGTTGGAGAAATGGGCTGACAGGAACCTGGTGTAGTTTAACAAGGGAAAGTGCCAAGTCCTGCACTGGGGAAGAACCACCCCAGGCACCAGTGTGTGTGGGGCCTGCCCAGCTGGAAAGCAGCTTGGCAGAAACGTCCCTGGGACACCCAGCTGGCCATGAGCCATCCCTGTGCCCTGCAGCTGAGAAGGCTGATGGTATCCTGGGCTCATGAGGAAGAACCTTTGCCAGCAGGTGAAGGGAGGTGATCCTTCCTCTAGTAGTGCACTGGTGAGGCCCCAGCTGGAATGCTGGGTCAGGTCTAGGCTCAGCAGCCTCTCAAGATGGGAGATGAAGGTGCTGGAGAGGGTGCAGTGAGGGACCACAAAGATGGTTGGAGGAGATTGGAGCAGCTCTTCTCTGGGGAAAGGCTGGGAGACTGAGACTGTTGAGCCTGGAGAAGAGAAGGCTCTGGGCCTCTCATCAACGCACATAAATACCTGAAGGGAGGGTGTAAAGCAGATGGAGCAACATTCCGGTGGTGCCGTGTCAGGAACACGAGCACAGACTGAAACATTTCAAAGATGCTATACCTCAACCAGATGTGTCTGAATTAGTATTTGGTACTATGGGTTACTCCTAAAATATATCCACTAAATTGCAATTAAACTAAGCAAGAATGCTGGTCAGATTGTGAGGCATTTTACTCTGGAGCCCCTGGATACAGTGCAGAAGTTGTCACTTGAAACTGATGGCAAGTACCAAAAGAGAAACTCAGCAAAACTACTGCAAGTGAGTTGTCCCACTTGGAACCTGATCTGTGCTAGTAGTGAATGCTGGCAGAGTGGTCAGGCTGGCTGGCTGCAGTAGTGGCTTTGCCATCAGCAGCATTTTTGTCAAAATGTTGACTTGTGCTTAGTGCAGGACCCTGATTTACCCTTCCTGTGCTTCGTGTGCTTGTTGTCCTGCTGGCAGCAGATACAGTAGTACAACCCAGCACTGGTGGCCTGTGTATAATACCTTGAGATGTCATGAAGAGATCAGTACTGTTTGAACCTGACAGTTGAATTTGCCTTGTCTGTCAGAGGCCTTTTCTATAAGCCAGATGACTTGCAAAACATAGATACTTAAAGTAATTTGTATTTCCATGCATATGGATTATCTCATATTTAGCCACCTGTTTAATCCCGTAAATTAGTTCAGCTCTTCAGTTTCTCCAGGAAAAAAAAAAAATCTGTCTTGACATACTGAAATGTGAACTCTTGTGGAGCACATGTAGGAGCATGAAACTGAAGTCTAGAAATTTTTTCTGTAATACTGCAGAGATGTGATAAGGAAAGGCAATAGGAAGGAAGGGACTGGAATAAGAAATATAAAGATTTCAGCAGAGAAAAAAAACAATATTTTGAAGTGTTGTGTTATATTCACCTCTTAAATGTATGGAAAAGTACTTCTAATTGATCAGCTATGAAAATCAGTATTACTTGAAAGTTTTAGCAATATGTTTTCTGGAAAAATTTGAGGATGAATTTGGTCAAGAACTTTGTATTACTGAATGCTAAAAATAAGCATGCAAAAAGTAAACAAGATATGGCTGGTCTGTGACATCTACTAGAAGACAGCTGACAAGAATAATACTGTATTAAGTCAAGGGAAAGGGCAGAGAGTTATACCTCTTACCGAGAAGCTTTTTGAAATACGATTTTTCTAAGATCACATCTTGCTAACCTGTATGAGTAAGCCTGAACTCGGTGTGTTGTTCTCTTCCCTGTTATCTTGTTTATCCCTCTCTGTCACTTTTTGTTGGTGATCTTGTATGCATTGGAAATGCTCAAGATTCTCCTTTTGCTCTGCTGTGAGATGAAAAACTGTCCCAAGTGCCATTTCTTTTGAGTAAAAAAGAGCTACAAACGATGTCTGGGAGATTTGTCACTGCCTACTGATGAAGCTTAGGTCAGTCTCAAAGATATTTATGGCTGACATGAGTCTCTTTGCCTTTTTTTCTTTATTTCCAGTGAAGAATGCGAGACCTAACGGCTCAGGTAACGAGCAGTCTGCTGCAGTTTCCAGAGGTGACTGTTGAGGCACTTGGGGAGGATGAGATCACCCTAGACTCTGTGCTGTGTGGGAAGTTTTCTGGAGGTGAGCATTTTCCTTTAAATTTGGATTTGGTGTGAAGTTGTTACTGCCTGAAGCACAGGGTCATGGCATCAGGTTGGTTCTGTTAAGTAAAATGGATCAGGTGTTCTGACAGTGCTAACAGGATATTTTAACATTTAGGAGCATTGAAAGTGCAACAGCCTGCTCCAGTCCTGTGCTGTTTAAATAATAGAGCTGACAATGCCCTCCTCAGTTCTGAATGAAATGGAAGGCAGTTTTCAAGGAAGAAATAGTGTTGTTTTGGGACAAATTTCTTTTTACCAGCTCATGTGTTTCCAAGGTATTTAATAGGATGCAGATTGAGGACCCAGTGAGAGTTGCTGAGAACAGCTAAGCAGATTAGGCAGTTGACTTTCTAGGTGATCTGAAGGTACAGCTGGATGCCTGTCTGGATGTCTGGGCTTCTGTTAAGACCAGGTGGAATCTTACCTACCTGACTGTAGTTGCAGTAATGGAGCTCATCCTTCCTTTGAGCTTGAAGTCCCTCAGTAGAGGAGCAAGAGTTAAACTCTTTGGTGAAACACCACTTGTTAAATTCTTTCTGGGATCAGCTCATGTAAAAGTTGGAATTACACATGCAGTGCCCATTTTAAGATAATTTCCTGTCCAAATCCCTGCCCAGAGTAGTCTTGTGTCAAGCAAAATTCTTAACTGGAACTGGATTGGTTTAGATGGGCTGCATTTGAAGTATGCTTTGAGACTTGTATTCCTGTAGATATTTGGGTGTTTTTTAGCAAAACCAGGCCAATTATGGTGTACAGACTGGAGCTCAGTCTATTGTAATCTTTATCCCAAGGAGTGAATGTTCTTGAGTGCAGGACTGACAAGTAGAAATGCAAAAGCATGGGGTTATTAATTTTAAGAAGTGTTGTTCGAGGATTGCAGTGGGTGATTTAAAGTGATTGTCCCGGTGTGGGTGGGTTGGCCTTTCCCTCTGTTGCATTTGAGGGAAGGGCAGTGCCCCGGCTGTCGCTGCAGTTGTGCTGCTGGCACTTGGTGAGCGCTGCTGCTGTCGCCCTGCAGGCAGAAGCGGCCTGGCGTGGCTGGCGTGCGGCCCCCAGCTGGAGGTGGTGAACTCGGTGACAGGGGAGCGGCTCTCTGCCTATCGCTTCAGCGGGGTCAGCGAGCAGCCGCCCGCCGTCCGCGTGGTGAAGGAGTTCTCCTGGCAGAAGAGGACTGGGCTCCTGGTTGGCTTGGAGGAAGCAGAGGGAAGTGTTCTCTGTCTCTACGACCTTGGGATCTCAAGAGTGGTTAAAGCAGTTGTTCTTCCAGGAAGGGTATGTATCTTTTTGGGGGAATGAAGGTTTTGTGTTGTTTGGTGCTGCATAATCCTGTTTCAGGAAAAGCTCTTGTGCATCTCTTTGTATGACTTATCCTTTTTATATTGCTTTAACATATTGTCAGTTCAGATTATCCAGTCAAGAGAGCCTTGATGTAAAATCTTGGACTTGGCAGTTGCATTATCCTTTGAGCTTACTGATAGTAAAAAAAGCCATTGTAGAGCATATAATCACGAAATTCTCCACTTTAAAAAAAAAAAAAAAGGCATTGAAAACCTTTATTTTTTTTCAGACCAAAAAGGAATACTCAAATTGTCTATAATATTCCTTTTCTAAATGGCTAATTTCTGTCAGGAATACTGTCCTTAAAGTATGTCCGACTCCCAGCATTGTGCCGTTAATGACTTTGATACATTCCCATCAATCTCAGACTAGGAAGCAGGTGATGTGGGAACAGAACAGATTTTTCTGTTAACTTAGGATTGGAAAAAAGATTTTAGTGAGTTGTCTGTCAGATAGTTGGCAGATTTACTTTCAGTCTGCACTCCTTGAGTCTCTGCTTGTTGAATATTGTGTTTGTGTCGATGGGATACAGTGGTGTAATGTCAATAATTTTTTCTGCCTTCTGTAACTCAAATTCAAATGATGCTGTGTCCCTGGCCCTCATTAATGTAATGGAAATGAGAATCAGATTAAGTTATCAGAACATAAAGATTCAATGTGTTTTTATCATCTTAGAATCTGCCGCTAATAAATACTTATTTACTACTCAGTTTTCCCTAACATTATTTGGTATGACTTACCAGAGTACAGATCAAAGTCTTTTTAGTAGTAGTAAGCATTTGTGTTAAGTTCTAAAGATACAAGTAATGTCAGTGTTCCAGTGTGTTGTTTTGCTATCTGCTCAAGTTGTAGATGGAAAAGCAGGCTGTGTGCTAGCATGAACTTAAAATAAGTAAATTATGTTTTGGTAAGTGATGTTAGTGTGTTAGGTTTTACTTCTTCTATCTAAGTAAGCTGGGAAAAAGCAAAGGTTAAGAGGTAAGAGCTATGTTGCACATTGAATCCATAGCTGTGGAAGTGTTTTGAAATAGACGCTAGTTCCAACAATCAGTTATGTTAGAGTGTTGTTCTATACCACAAAAACTGATTCAGGAGCAGAGATGAAGCCCTGCAAGAAAGAGTTGGTTGTTGGGTGATGAGGGGTAGGAATTTTGAAATAAAGCCAAAGCTGCTCTGAAGGTTTTGCTCTTATGCCCTGAAAGCTCAGAATTACAAGTATGTTTGGTCTGTTGCTTATGTTTTTCTTCCTATGTCTTTGGTATTGTGTTAGTTCATAGTCAGGACACAGGTATTGCTAATTGGAGTCTTAACTTTCAGGCTGTGAGTGGGAGTAAGGGTAAGCAAAAACAAGAAGATAAAACGTGCACTTGGCTGCTGTCCATATGTTTTGAATTCTTTCAGAAACTCATATTTGTATATTATGTAATGTATTGTTTGGGGGGGATTGATTTGTATGAATGTTTCTCTGATTTTCAGATTGGTTATTTTTAAAGGTAAAATGTGGTTCTTAACATTACTTTCTGCAGTTCTGTCTTTAATCTTTTAAACCTTTAATGAGCACTGTGTTTTTGGGACTATTTTCTCAACAGGTGTAAGTTCTGTTTACAGCTAAGTTGTACAGTTTAATTTAGAGCAACTGCTCCAAGATGTCAAGTTGTTAGTGTATTAATGCAGGATGTTTATTGTGACTGTGTGAATGCTTTTTAGTGTAAGAATGGATGTTGAGTCGTTCAGAGAATAAATAAATCAGTTAAAAAACCCAGGCTCAGGAGCTTAGAAAGAATTTTGGCATAATGTCTTTGCATGTGTCTGTGAGTGTCTCTCTATGCCCTCTTGATGTGTGTGAGATGCAACAGGAGACTGAAAATGTTGATGAGTGTGATTTGAATTGGATTCTGAATTAAAAACATGAAGTGCATCAAATTGGTTTCTAACAGTTGCGTGTTTCAGAACTGTTGCATGGTATTTTCCCAAATTTTCCTGGTTCCTATGAGGCAGAAGGGCAGCATTCAGATTCAGTGAGCTGAGAAAAGTTTTCTTTGTTCTTTCCCAGAATGAGTTGGCAAAGCACTAGGAGAATAGGAAAAAGCAGTGCATAGCATAGTGGAAAAATATGTCATTTCAGGAGCTTCTACATGGAAAATTGAAGTAATCAGGGAACATTTTTGGAAGCCTATGCAAAACTAGTAAAGATTCATTTGGAGCCAGTTGTACAATGAGGAAAATAACTTGAAAAGAACTCACTAGCAACACTTCAACTTCGGCTAATTGCACAGCAAGATTTGTTCTGTTTCCTCTTTGGTCACCAATGCTTAGAACACACAAATCGGAGTAATCAAAATACTTTCATTAGTCCTCGGAGCAGCAGAGAGGATTAAAAATTTAATTTGAATCATTAGAAATCTGAAAGAAAACCAAGTTTACTAAATAGCTAAAGATACTTCTAAGGTTGGAGTTCTTGTGTTGAAGGTGAAAGGTGGATTGTATAGTAGGTGGCCAGGCAAATGCAGTCATAAGCAAGTGCTTGATACAGGATAGAAGAAAACCTCAGGGACCCTATAAGTTTGGATATTTTTCCCATTTCTGGGGTAAATAAGCTACATAACAAGATGGACTACCTTGTGACGCTCACGTCTTTGTTTCAGACAAACCTGTGTTGCTGATGTAAAGCTGTCTGCTTTCATGGTGCTGCATTTGTAAGAGGCCAGAAGATAGCCCCTGTTCTTGTGTTGTCCTGCTCCTTGAGTGCAGGAGCCCTGGTGTGCCTGTGTCTCTGCTGGAGCAGTCAGTGTTGTCCTGGGTGTGCTGTGGGTGCTGCAGGGTCTGTTCACCTTGTGCTGAGGTCGTGGGCAGTGCTTGGCCTGTCAGGGAGCAGAGAGAGCTCCTGCCCCAGGCTGAGCAAGTTCTTGTTTGGTCTCTTGCTGTTGGTTTAGGCTGCCTTTTACAGTTTGCCTTGCCATCTGTAAGAGTGCTGGTGTGCATTTAGAATTTTTGTTGGATATTATCAGTCAAAGTGAGAGCCAGGGTAGATTTTAGTTATTCAGCATCTCCCTCCAACCCTTTGTAGGAATGTTTCATCCCCATGGAAATGGTGTATCTGGTGTACCCCACAGCCACTACCTTGTATCATTGCAGCTCTGATTTAGCTTACAAAATGCAGGGTAAAGAAGGCCTGGACTGTATCACAGTGCTGATTGATTGACTTTGAGTAGTGGGAGAACTAGATCTAGCTTTGCCTTTATTATTTAAGTCCTTTACACATGGTAAACCTCCTAGCATGTAATTGATTTCATGTCTCTTCTTAGATGCAATTATTTCTAAGTAGGAAATGGAAACTGGTAAGCTGTAAAACGGAATATGCCATTGAAGTGGAGAGAGCTTTCTTTCTATTAATTTCCTTTCTGCTTGATACAGTAGGGAGCAATGATTTGTTTTTAAGTCTTATGGACCTGTATTTCCTGTCCTGTCCCTGATGTGCTGGTGCTGGCTTCCCTTCTGAGGGTTCCTCCTGGGGCTGTCACAGGCTCTGACATGAGCGTGCCGTTCCCTGCAGGTGACTGCCATCGAGCCCATCAGCAATGACGGCGGAGCCAGCGTGAGCACGCGGCACCTGCACCAGAGTCTGCGGTGGCTCTTTGGAGTGGCAGCAGTGGCCACAGATGTTGGCCATGTCCTTCTGGTTGACCTTTGTTTGGATGATTTATCTTGCAGTCAGAATGAAGTAGAAGCATCAGGTAAGCTGCAGTTTTTAAACTTGAATTTAGAAGTAAGAAAATGTGTTTCCTTTCAAAACCCAGCTTGTATCCCAGTGAAGATCCCAGTGTGCTGACTGACTGCTGGCATTTCTGACACTGCCCACTGCTGACTGCAGACAGCAGTTTGACATGGTGTGGTTCTGAACTGATCCAGCAATGGAGTGGCTTAATGCTCCTGCTGATGTTCAGAAGGGCCCTTGCTGCCCACATCCCTTTTTCCCTGTGATTCTTGCCAGTGGGAGGTAGGAATTTTTCCATTTGAGTCAGTGCAGCTGTGTGATAGGAAGTTGTGTTAGAGGTACCAAATTCCTTGGGAGTGTTCTCCTGTTTCCATCAATGGCTTGGGGCAGGCTTTAGGCATGTGTTTTACAATAAATCTGGCTTATCAAAAGTCCTTCATTTGGGTGAATGAATCCTGCAGTCTGTGTTTTCAGATTGCAGACACTGTTTTGGGTGTTGTAAGAGTGGCTTCAGGTGTTCGTATCCCTTCAAGTAGCTTCCTCATGATGTCCAATAAAGGAATTTGTCTACAATGGTTACATTTGTACCCAGTTTTGAAATAGGAGAGAGAATACCTGTCCCATTGGAGAGTCCTTCTGTTCTCTGAATGGGTGCAGAAACAGGAATAGCCAAAAAAGATGCTGCACAAATGGGCGTTCCATTTGCAGAACTAGATTATATACGTTGTATAATCACATCAGTTTAAAATGCAATTGAAGTGGCATAATGCATTCATTTCTTGCCTGCTTTTATGTGTTCAGATCTAGAAGTTGTCACTAGAATTCCTGCTGAAGTTCCACAAAGAAGAGAAGCTGTGACCAGGGAAGGGAGGCATCTCTGTTTTCAGTTGCGAAGTCCTTCAGGAACAGCAGTGTCAACCCTGTGCTACATAAGCAGAAGCAACCAGCTCGTTGTGGGATTTTCTGATGGCTACTTGTCACTATGGAATATGAAAACTCTGAAGAGGGAGTAAGTAGTCGCTTCCACTTGGTTGCATTTGGAGGTGCAGAGGTCTCAATTTTTTGCTTCAGGAAGTCATCCAGTAGGGATGTGATAGAGCTGATTTTTATAAGTCTGTTCTGTCCAGTCATATTTTGTGGACTCAAGCAATGTGCGTGTTTCCCTGAGAGATTTGGAATGATTCACAACCAGTTACTGCAATTAGGGCATCCATTGAAAGGCTTCACTGTATGAATAATGTGATTTTGGTGATCATATTCTTTAAAGTGTCCATGATGGATCTAATTAGACATGATAAATCAACAGTTGATCTGTGCCTGAAAACACATTGTTTCCTACATTTCAGCCTTGATGAAATTGGTGGTTGACTCATTCCCGGACCAGGAATATGTGAATGAAAGTTTGTTTGAAAGATTTGGAGATCAGAATAAGGGATATATATATATATTTTAAGCAATAGTGAAATTTAGAGGTGATTTGAAATCTGCCACTTGAAATACATGACAACATTCAGATAGGTGTTACTTAAGGAAATCTACAGTGCCTCACCAGAAACTATGTATGTGTTGTGGATGCATTATGGATGCATAAATAGACAGTGGGCACATAATTACATGCAAAAAAAAAAAAGATTATGAAGATGCAATTGAAGTTCAGAAGTTGGGAAGGCAAATACTTAAGAAGTAGTGGCTTGTCAGTCATCAGTTGTTTTAAATGGAAGTATGACCATCTATACTTTGAGGGTAAGTATGCAAACTGCTCTTTTTTTCCCAGAAGATGCTTCTACCCTTCTACAAACAGCCAGAGCTAGCAGGCTCTCCTTTTTTCTATATTTTTCTTTTAAACCTGTAGGCACCACTCCCAGCTTGAAGGAGGAAGGATTCCTGTCTATGCAGTTACTTTTCAAGAGCCTGAGAATGATCCCCGCAATTGTTGCTACTTGTGGGCTGTTCAGTCTACACAACAAAGGTGAATATAATCCTACCATAAGTCTCTGCTTTTTTAATATTTGTTCACATTCGGTTGTTATCTGTGTACTCATGTTGTTTCTTTAACAGTACAGGAGATGAAAAGTGTTAGGCTTACAGTGCAATTTTTTCAGGATATTACATTTGCAAAAGGGGACTTGACTCTTTACTACCTTGTGGAAGAAGGCAAAGGAAACAGTGGCTATATTTTTGTGCTTGCAGTCTCAAATTATTTCCCTTGTTTCTTGATGACTGCTTCAAGATTTGCGTGGTATTCCCACCATGATACTCAGTACCATTTAAAGTGGTTTAGGCTGCAGATGCAGAGCAGTAAACATCATAAGCAAGCTACTTAATCAGCACAGCTGTTCATAGACTGACAGTGTTCTTAAGTTCAACTTAAAAGCAGTTTTCATGGAGAATGCTTTATTGTTGTGAGCTGTTTCTAGCAATTCAGCAATTTTTTCATTCGTGTTGCATATTAAAGCTTTCCAAAGAAAGGCATCGTTACCATTTGCCCCTGAAGCTGTTCATGTCAAAATTTCCTCCTTTCTGTTTTAATGGCTAAATGTGATCAATTATCATGTTTTGGGAAGCAGTGTTTTTCTTTTCAGCAAGGGCATGCTCTTAAGTCTGTTTCAGCCTAGATCTAATAAAATGATAATGAGAATTGTAAAGCAGCTTTGTAACCAAGTTTTCTCATTTATGCCTTTTTCAGTGAAGGTGATGTTGTGAGTTTACATCTGTTGCAGTTAGCATTTGGTGACAGGAAACGCCTGGCATCCGGACAAGTCCTGTATGAGGTAAGACAGGCCAGTATGTGAGAAGATAAAAATAGTAATTTGTCTAAGTAAGGATCAGTTAAGTTGACCAGATTAATATTTACCATGAAAGATCAGTGAGACTTAAGAAAAGTCCTTTGATGAGTCTTTTTAGGCATTCTTTTGTCCATACTTTTCAGAACAAGTCATAGAATCATGGAATGGTTTTGGTTGGAACACCTTAAATATCATGTATTCCAATCACCTGCTATGACTATGGATGCCACCCACTAGATAAGTTCTCTCAGGGCCCCGTCCACTCTGGCCTTGAACACTTCCAGGGATGGGACTTCTATAGCATCTCTGGGCAGCCTGACCTCCAGAACCTCACCACTCTCACAGTAAAAAAATTCTTCCTAGCATCTAATCTAAATCTCTCCTGTTTTGCTTGAAAACCCCTTCTCCTTTGTCCTATCACTATCTGCCCTTTTAAAATGTCAAAGCCTTACTCTTTTTTATAAACTCCATTTATGTGCTGAAGGGCTGCCCTGAGGTCTCCCAGGATGAGGTTGGACTTCTGGACTATGAGTGCACATTGCTTGCTGTCCACCAGAACCCCCACCAGAATCCTTCTTGGCAGGGCTGTTCTCAGTCACTTTTCCCAGTCTGTAGTCATGTCTGGGATTGCCCCATTCCAGGTGCAGCACCTTGCACCTGGACTTGCTGACCTTCATGTCCTGGGATTCCCATTGGCCCATCTCTCAGGCTTCTCCAGATCCTTCTGGATGACATCCTGGCCTTCAGTTTTGTCAGCTGCACCTTTCAGCCTTATGTCATCTACAAACTTGATTAAGGTGCACTTGATCTCACTGTTTGTGTCATTGATGAAGATATTGAAGAGCACTGATCCCCACACAGGTTTCTGAGGGATACACTCAACATCATTCCATGCCTGGAGATAGACTGTTTGCCACAACTCTCTGGCTTGGTCCTTCCAACCAGTTCCTTATCCACTGAGTAGTCCACCCTTCAGATCTGCATGTCTTCAATGTAGGGATGGTGAAGTCATGAGGGATTGTAGAGAGGCCTTGTAGAAGTCTGGGTAGATGACACTGGTCAGTTCTCCCTCGTCAAGTGTTTCAGTCACTCCATGGCAGAAGATGGCCACATTGGTCAGACACAGTCTGTCCATGCTGAAGCCATACAATTTTTTACTTCAGTGTCGTGAGTTCCACCTAGATTCATCTGCAAGGAGCCCTTACACATCTGATTCCTGAAGAGGAAATGGCTGTTACAAATGAAATTACTCTTAATTTAAACATCACATGAATGGCATGTAGGAAGGGAAGACAAGCCTTTGAATAGCTTTGTGTTACCAAACTGTAGATTTGAGTAAGCTTCTGTCTATCTCCCTTTCTTTCAATATGGTCATATATTTCTCTTTATACATTTCTGATCTCTATTTTATAATCTTGTTTTTCTTTTAAACTCTGTCAGCCTGACTTCAAATACACCTACAGAAATACCTACAATGTCTCTTCAGCCTTGATTCTTAAACTCAGTAGCTGTAAAGATGACTCTTGTTTTGAGTTTTGAATGGGTTGTCTCTGAAACCTACTCTTTAAGCCAGCAAAAGATGTACAATGGTATGATTTGGTCAGGAAAATCTCCGTAAATTTTTAGAACTAGTTGCAGATATGCTGTGGTATAGAATAGATAAAATATAGAAGGGATATCATTAGGTCTCAGATAATCTAACAGAGGCAAGAGGCACCTCTATAATGTTTTATAATGTTTTATAATGTTTAATTCTATTCAGCATTTCTATATGCACGAAATTCTACCAAGATCTTTTTGATGGGAAAGTAATCTTAATTCACAGCAAGTCGTTCCTCCTGTTTGACACTTGTCCTTGTATGTTCTCAGTAGTACAAAATGAAATTGAGGTAATCCTTGGATTGTGGTTCAAAGATATTTTTTTTTAATAGGGACTTTGAGTTTTGAATTTTTTGAATGAGTTTGAATTTTATGCTTTTTTCCTTTTGTCTGTAGGAGAGGGCCTTCCTGATTTGGAAGTGTTGCTTTTGAACAGATAAGGTTGGGTGTTGGGAGGAGGTGGTGTTTCTTTAAAATAAATCATCTGTCGTGGTGATGAAGTAGAAATACCTTCAAGTGGTTCAACACGTCTGAATATGCATGTCATATCTTCATGTGCAGTTTTTAAGTGACAAAAATATACAGTGCTCTAGAGGAACAGAACACCTTGTTTACTGGGAGGTTTTCTGTGTTTGGTTTTGGGTTTTTTTTAAGGGTTTTTGTTGCAGTTCACTCCCACATCTTGTAGTGCTCTAAGCACTTTGGCAGGTTGATAGGAGAAAGTTTCTTCAATCTTCTCAAGCTTTGCTTTTGAATTTCAGTTTTGTTTTATCCTCTTAAAAGAAAATTTTTAGCTAAGTCTTAGTAGTGACAAGGGCAGTACCTTTTACTGTGTGCTGCACTGGGGAAAAAGCAATTGTCTCTATTTCCCTCATGGCTGCTACTTTTTTCCGTCTGAACAATTTAATGTTAAAATGTGAGACCTTTAATTATTTAGCAGTTATTTGTCTTGGTTGTCTTTTCTGAACAAGATGTGACAAATGTCAGTTTATACCTCAGAGATTTGAAATGTTTCATCAGTCTTTAAAAATGGATTTACTAGAAATTCCACTTGACACTCTTAAAAAAAAAGCACACAAAGTGATAAAAAAGGTTACTGTGTTTGTGACCTGAAAAACCTGTGATGTAGTTAAGGTAAGAGTTGGATCCCTCTGCAGACTGTACAACCAGTAGTAAATTCACAGGCATATGTAGAAAGATTATAACAGGAACCAATCTTAGAAGGCTGTTGAAGAGAGCTGAACATCTGCACCCTCTGAGGAGGAAAGACAGGTTCTTCAGCTGGCTTACAGATAAACCACTTAATAGTGTACTTTCATGCTGAGACCTGATAGCATCTACTTCCAAAAAATCCCCACAAAACAATTCTTAATCCATTCCCAAGGGATGCATCACGATAGGATCTGTGCTCACCAGTGGACACTTAAGTGTTGGAATTCTTATTGTGGTCACAGATTGGTCAGTATGACATGATGGCTCTCTTCTCGTTGGTCTTCAGTGACATAAAATTCAAGAGTAGTTCCCATTTGCCAGGCCAAGCTTGAGTAAACAAGGAGCAATTAATTTACTGCTGCTCCTTGTTCACTGAGTATGTGTCATAGGAGCTTAAAACATTTGTCTGCTTACATCACTGCTGTACATCCCAGGAATCAGACCTGAGGCTATGAAACCATGCATTTTTGACTTCATATCATGGTAGAAGTCACAAATGGACCTTTTGGAACATGTGGCACTGTATTTTTATAAACGTGTCAGACTTGAGTCTCTGTTGCCTTCAAGGCTGGTTTAAATCTGCTCAAGTAAGAAAACGTAAAGATACTCTTAAATTAGACTTGCAAAGAGCTCTTTTAGATCATCTCAGCAGCTGCTGTATCTTGCAGATCAGTTCATGGTCCTGGAGCATATCCTTACCTTTGTTCTGCACAAGGCTTGAGTACAGTCTCTGTGTTCGTGTCAGTGTCTGACCAGTGCAACTCCTTTGAACACTGTCCTGTTTAACTGATCTGGAATGTCATTTCTCAATATCTTCTATGCACTGGAGTTCCTTAACTTAAATTTGCTTACCCCAGTGTGGAGAACCTAAAACAAGCTGCTTTGGTTAGAAGTTGTCTTTGGCAGGAACTATTTGGTATTACTTTCTCCTTCCCCTCTGCACTGAAAGGTGGAATGGCTCTTCATATATGAATGAAAGCAGAAATTTCTAGACATTAAAATTAATGCAGGATAGGTTTATGGAATTTTAGTGCTTTATCTTCTGGAACTGTCTTTTGGAATGGTGAATTTCTTGTTCAGGACATCATCTCTGTTAAAATTGGTTTTAGTGATTAGTTATCCTACAGTGAAGATGAGGTTCTTTGCTTAGGCTTCATGTTAGTTTTTCAAAGAGGTGGTTTTGGTTTTTCTTATCTGCCTTGCATACATCTGTTACTTCCAAAATTCCTTAATAAAATAGTGTGAACTGTGCATGCTTCAGAGCAAAGTTTTGCTAAGGAAATGCTAATATTTGAAAATGTGCAAAGCTTTTTCAGCCAATATCTGTTAAAATTTGATACTTAATTCTTTTGAACGTCAGATTTTTCTTATTTGCTATCAGAAATAAGTTCATTAGAAATAAATAAGTTTATTAGAAATAAACAGTACAATATGCATGTTATATTAGATATATACATTCTGTCTTAGTGGGTCTCATGAAAATTAGCTTTTTTTTTTTTTTTTTCTTCTCACACAGGGTTTGGAATACTGTGATGAAAGGTACAGTTTAGACCTCACTGGTGGAATCTTTCCCTTGAGAGGGCAGACCAGCAATACTAAATTACTCAGCTGTCAGACCATAGAGAAATTTCGCAACCATGCTGACAGAGAGGATAACGTTAATGAAGGTTTGTTCTGCTTGGTTATTCTGAACTGCATGGTTTGGAAATCTGAGCAATGAATGCTGTTCTGTACCCACAGTCTTAAGTATTCATCTAGCTGATCTTGCTGAGCTTATTTAAAAAGTAAAATTGTTTGCTGAAGTTATGTGGGACTTTTTTATCCCTCTGAACATCATACTTTAAGGGAAAAAGTAGGCTTTTTTTATGTTTGCTGGGATGCTGGAGCAGTGTATGGAGTCATCTGTATAAGGATGGTCAGTCAGTTTGTTCTGCCAGTTGTCTGCATTGAACAGTAAGATCCTTCTGTCTCTTGCTTAGGAATGTTACCTGAATATTTTTCATCCTGCTCAAGACTCTGGCTGCATCCATTTAGCACCTGGTCACTACTGGTGTTGCCTAGGGCTCAGTATTGGAGCCAGTTCTATTTGATATCTTTTTTTGATGATCTGGATGAACAACTTGATGAGCTAATAATTGTGTATTTGGTTTGTTTTGGAACAGGTACAATTTGAAAGAGAGGCAGTATGATAAAAACCTATCACATTGACATTTGCTACTCTGTATATTGTTTTTATCATTCTTAATAAAGTCTTGTGTTTCTTGAGTGCAATAATAGAATTAAGCCAAAATAGAAAGTGATACTTTAAAACCACCAAATATCTCATATTTTCTACAGTAAGAAACAATGTCTTGTCTTTGACAGTAATCTCTCCTGACACCAGTGTATCAATCTTCAGTTGGCAAGTGAATACCTATGGTCAGGGAAAACCATCTACTTATTTGGGAGTGTTTGACATCAATCGCTGGTATCATGCCCAAATGCCAGACTCGCTGAGGTAGGTCTTAATTAAGAGTTTCAATATCCCTACAAAAGGTTAATTTGAAAATTGCTATTGAGCTTATGCACTTGTTTTCTTTAAGGCCAGAAGAATTCCTTCATGATTGCCCCTATTTTGCCCTGTGGTCACTGGATCCTGTAATAAGCATGACTTCTCCAAACCTCATTTTGGATATTCTGGTACACGAGCGTAGTCTGAGTCGGGGAGTTCCTCCTTCTTATCCACCACCTGAACAGTTCTTTAATCCAAGCACCTATAATTTTGGTAGGTATTTCACTGCTTCTCTTTTGAATAGTGGCAAGCTTTGGTGGAGGTGAAATGCCACTTGAGGGGTTCTCTTTCTTGTTCATTGTTTGTCACATGAAAACCAAACCAAAAAAAAGCCCCACAAACCTTCTCCAACCTGGTTACTGTGTCCTGACAAGGCACTTAGTCTTGTGAGACATATCTGACAGGCAGCTGAGTTTTGGATTTTGGAGCTTCTGTAACATGGCCTGGGAAGGGGTGATGGTCCCAAAATGAAAAGCCTTTGAGCCGAGGCCCAAAGCACAGCACTAGATAGCTCTCAAGTTTCTAGAGACAGAGAGTAACTCCTTTTTATGGGATGTGTGTGAGTGATGTGAGGAAGGAAAGTGGTGCTGGAGGTTTGTCTTTGCGGACAGCAGTATTTATAAAGCATAAACTGGTGAGAAGGTGCCAGGATCTGTCAAATGTTCCTTGTTTCTGCAGATGTGACCTGCTTGCTCAGCTCAGGAGTTGTTCACATGACTTGCACCGGCTTCCAGAAGGAGGTGACTTTTTTTACTGTATTGAAAGTGTCAAGAGATGAACCTTTGGTAACTTTTCTCTTGCAGTGCTTTGAGTGTCAGAGACCACTTGATGCTCACACTGCCCATCCACATGCTTAGCTGCAGTCATATCGTGCCAGTTTGATGCAGATGGCACTGTTGTAGGGAGGCATGAGCAGGGATTGAATGGCTGGGAAGGATGGGTGTGGTGGAAGCTGGGGAAGGTGTTTGCTTCTTTGTACGGTGTGGAGTTGGGGTCTTGATCCCTGATGAACTTGAGGATGGAGAAAGGGAAAAGTGATTTAACTGTTGAGGAAGAAATGCATGTTTTTTCTCTCAACCTTGGCCAGATTCTGATTCCTGAGCCGCTGCACAGCTTTTGACAAACTCTTTCAAATTAAGTTCCTGCTCACTAAATATACCCATATAAATCATCTCCTTTACCAATGAGCATAGAGTCTTTCAAAGAATGATTTGAAGTTGTATTAGTTTTAACTTCTACAGAATGTAATTTGTGTCAATGCTCAGGGAAAAGCAAGGCCTGTGTATTGACAGACAGGCTGGAAAATACTTTCTTGCCTTCAGCATTACAAGGATTTTTAAAGAAACTCAAACTGTTAGTGTCTACATAGCAATACTTACCAAAATTGGTAACCTAAAGCCTGCTGCTACTAGTGCAGCTTTCTGACAGTCTAAGTCTTCTTAGTGATTAAATGCTGTCTTAACCTGTGTGTCTTGATTGATGTTTCAGACCCTGAAGTTTTTGAAGAAATCTGGTCCTTTAATAAGTGAAGCCATCCGTGACAGCTACTCTCGGTGTCTTGTAGCTGGCTTGCTGTCTCCAAGACTGGTTGATGTCCAGCCATCCAGTCTGAGTCAGGTGGGTGTATGCTGGAAAATCCAGAGAGAAATATATGCACCTTGTCTGAAGGCTGTAGAGGCTACTAGACCATGATTTTTGATTGCACACTGCTCTGAGAAGCAGGTTTTGACATACAGTTAGAAGAACATTATTACTTCTGCTGACTGTGAGCAGCCCTGAGAGGTTTGTCTTCAGTGTATGTAAATTCCATGCCTGGGTCTGCATGGGGAAGCATTCAATCAGTGCTGGGCACGTGCATCAGAAGGCAGCTCTCCCTGGGAACAGCCTTCATCCTCTTCATGCCCCCAGGGTCTCAGAGCCTTGGGTGCAGGGCAGTAGGGTTGCCTCAATGGTGCTTCCCCCTCAGATGTGCGCTATTACAAACACCGGCTTGCTGCACTAGACGTTATTTCCTTCCAAGGAAGTGCTAACCAATTATAATGGTGCTCTCTACCTGACAACTGCATCACCACTTCCTCTCATTATCCCTTCATCTGGGAATTTCCCTTCCCTGCACCCTCTCAAACTGATCTTTACCTCTGTAGCCTTTGCCTTGAGCTGTGGTAGCTTGATTTCCTCCTCTTAGACTGCCCTCTTGCTGCAGCACCTGCCTCAGCTGGATCTCTCAACACTGCTGCATTCTGTCTGTCACCACAGTGGCTTCACACCCCTCTCTCGTGCGTTTTCCATTTTCTGTGCAGCAAACTTTGTTTCTCATCTGAAGGGTTTCATGAAAGAAGGAGCCTTTGTGATGAACAGCCCATCTTTCTCCAGGCAGGGTCAATGCTGAAGGGTTCAATGGTCATCATGGAGGGGAGAGCAGTCTTCCTCCTGCCTTCATCTTCCTGTCTGTGGGATTCTTCAGCAGACTGTGGAAATGTGTCAGGAAAAATAGCACTTCTGCATAGTGTGGCAGCTAAAACAAATTTGGCAAGCAGACCCAGCCCATAGAATGCTTATTTTGCAAGCCTGGTGTAGGCTTTTACATTCTGATTAGATGTTCTGATGTCAACTCTGGTTGGGAAGTAACTTGGGAAAGCAAGAAGTTTTATGATGACCTTTGCTGAATTGTGACTGTATTGTTCAGACACTGCATTAAATAGGGATTGCTTTTGAATACTAGGAAGAAAAAATTCAGAATTAGGGTCAAATAACTTGGAATTTTGTTTGGTGCCCTGAGTAGTATTTGGCATGTTTCCTTGTCTGAAACCAGATTTCAGAAAAAGGTGGAAATATCCTGTATGTCTTCTAATATGTAGAAATTGCTCTTAAATGTCATGATTTTCTTAGAATGCAAACTTTTAAAATTTGTTTTTAAAAAATAGAGGAAAGAAAAAAAGAAAAATTTGTTGCAGAATCATTTCACCTGAAATAAATGTCTTAGCTTGAATAAGCTGCTACATTATTTCCATGTGTGTGCATGCCTGTGCATTATCCTTCTCAAGGACTGCCATGGCATTAGAATACAGTAATTGAACAGCCTGAACTTCCAGACCATTAGAACTGAAATGTTTCATATCTTTATGGTGCTTAAACAAATTGAAACTTAATGTTTTGGCTGTCAGAGCTGCTTCCTGTCTTGCTGGTCTCAGGAGCTGCTTGGCCTCAGCTTCACTGTCTCCATGCAAACACAGTGGTGTTTGCTCTGTCCCCTTCATGTGTTCCTGATGGCAAAGGGTTGTGCCCGCAGTGCATAATGGGTGTTAGCAGGGGATGCTACTGGAAATAGTTAACTGGGACTCAGTGAATGAAGACTGAAACCCTGAGGCAAAGAAATAGAGATTGAAACTAGCCTGCATAAAGTTGAAATGTCAGAGGAAAACGTTCCTGTGTTCCTCAAACCAAGCAGCAGTCCAGCCTGTGGGTAGAATGAGGAAAGAGTCAAGAATATGGAAGTAGCTGCATTTGCAGGTGATGTCTGAGTGGGTAACCAGTCAGCAGCAAACACTTCTGTCAGTGGCTCAGGTAGTGTCTGATTCAGAGCTACTACATGGGTCACTGACAGAAGCTGCAGTGTTTATCAAGGTGAGACTGAGAGGAAAAGTCTGCGAGGTTGTGATTTGCTTGTGTCTGTTCTGTTCAGGAGGAGCAGTTAGAGGCAGTGCTGTCAGCTGCTGTGCAGACAGGCTCTTTAGAACTTCTGACGGGATGCATTAAACACTGGACTTCTGAAGGTAATGCTGCTTCCACTGTTTTTATGTTTGTGTTTTGGTTACAAATCGTGGCTTCATGTCCGTTTTGTTTTCTGTTTTTAAAGAGCAGCCAAGTTCTGCTGTAAATTTACGGTTTGTTCTTGAGTGGACGTGGAACAAAGTGATCTGTACAAAAGATGAACTGGACCAAATATGTGAGTAGTGGTGTGGTGGTTTTTAAAACCTGGAGTCATTCTTTGTAAAGGATCATCTTCAGTACTCTGCCAGTGCATGCTGCTGGTTCTTTAAGTGGTTCTTTAAGTCTCTTGAGGTTGTTGAAGTGTTGTAGTTTGGAAGTGTGCAGTTGCTGTGCTGAGTGATGATTCAATGTTTCTCCTTGACAAGGTGTTCCGCTGTTTGACGGCTCCTGCAACTTCATTGACCCGCAGACATTACAGTCCCTGCAGCACTGCCAGCTGCTGCTGAGCAACCTCAGCACAGTCCTGAACTGTTTTCTAGCAGAAGCCCGAGAGCTTACAGAGAAAGGTTGGTGAGAGCCCTGCTGGGCCTTTGGTGTGATTGTTAACTTTTGGAAGGATGCTTGGCTTGTAACTGTGGAGACAGGAGCCATTGTTGTTTTGGATGGTTGGGAGAGAGTCAGGTTGAGCTGGGAGGAGGGGTTTAAATCTGATCAGTTGGGACTTTGATTTAAGCCACTTTGAGTTCAGGGGAGCAGCTTGTTGTGGAATTCATGAGGCTGGGTAGGAGAAGGTACACTGGTTCAGCACTGAGCTGAGTAATCACCTGGGCAACAGTTGCAGCCACTGAGTGTGGTAATGCTGAGAAGTGTTCCTAATTGTTAGCTAGCAATTGATAGTTGTGTGCAAATTGCTGGGAAATACAATAGAAACTGAAATATGTAATGTATAAAGGAAGTTCCTTTTGGCTTCTGATTTTATCAATTGTTGTTGGCATCTTGAGGGAAAAAGAGGACTATAATCTCTTTTACTAAAATAAAAATCTCTGCTACGTGGAAAACATAGTCTTCTTCCATCTTGCAGATAAGAATATAATTTTTCACTTTAATCTTTAGTGATTCTGTTTCTCTGTACTGTTTGGTTTTTGTTTTGAGGGTGAACAGTGGTTTTTTTTTCCTTCAAATTCATAATTGATCCAGGGGGGCAACTACATGTAAGAAGAGCTCCCCCATGGTGTTTTATAATTTGTGTTTGTTCTGCTGAGGGGAGCTTTGTAAAAATGAGAGGAATATCCAAAATATCTTATGCCTTTTTTTCAGGTTTTACAGACTTGACAAATAAGCAGATGGTAACCAGCCTCATTTCTTTGTATGCACAAGTGGTGATCTGGTTCTGTCGGTCCAGTCTCCTTCCCGAGGGTTTAGGTAAGCACAGAGTCTGTAGTACCAAAGCACTTGAGGTTGTGTGGTTTCTGTCTGTCTGGACCAAAGTTTTAGTTGAAAAATGTTGTCTTACTTCTTTAACTTGCTTTTTATTTATCACCTGTAGATGATCACATGCATTTGTCCAGACCTTTCTACAATTACCCTCTGATTCAGAGCTACTATACGGGTCACCGAGAGAAACTCGAGTGCTTATCAAGGTAAGACTTAGAGGAATTCTCTAGAAAGCTGCCACTGTTAGACTGTGTGAGAGTGATTATTTTTGCAGTTAAAACCCTTTGTCTGCACTCCTTGGCATTACACATAACAGAGCATGAAAGCAAACCTGGAACCCAAAAGGTCATTGCAACTCTTCTCTTGGGTTTGTGCGTTGGACTCCTTGATGAAAATGTTCATTGTGAGCTAAGGACCATCTTTGCTCTGACTCTGAAATCTGTGACATTGAGAGGCTGGAATGAGTGTTTTACTCTGTGCAAGCCCTTGGTCCCTTTTGTTGCAGAGGCAAATGGGATTCTGATTGCTTGATGATTGATGGAATGGTTTCCCAGCTGGGAGAGGAAGTGGAGAAGTTGTGGCGGAGAGATGAAGGCGGCACTGGGAAATACCCACCTGTTAGTTTACATGTGAGTGTTGTGTTCACTGCAAACCCCAGCAGCAGCAGCAGCAGCAGTCCCCTAAAGCCAATGATGGTGAAAGACAGGAGCATTAGAAAACCTTTTCATCTTTCATTTCAGGCCCTGCTGGATCTCTATTTGCTAGAAAGCATTGAAGAAAGTGACAAACATGCAATTGTATCCTTTCCAGATTGTGTTATTAATCCTTCAGTGTGTGCAAAAAAAAAGTTTTTCATACTTCTCACCTGTGTGTGGTTAACAACACTTTTAAATTTATGCCTCAAACACAGTGTGACTGAACACATTTATAATAGAATTAAGTCCTTGACAGAAGCATTTTTTAATTTCTTTCTAGATTGGAAGTTTACTGATTTCTTTTTAAAATATTTTGTTGAAAAGTCTCTTCTCCTATGAGAAAACATGTTCCCTAAGTTGAATTCAAGGTAAAAACCTCGCTTAGTTCTTTGCAATTTTAATGCAGTTACTAATATTTTAAGACACCTCTTTATGTAGCATAGGACTGCTTGTGAGTATGATGCCCTAAAATGTACTGTTTCAGAGTAAAAGGGTTTGTAACAGTTGCTTTCCAGTTGCTGATTTTTGCCAAAATCATTTGTTTCCCAGCCTTACTAACAGTTTGGTTTTGGGTATTTTTTGTGTGAAAAGTGCAGGCACACTGGATATTCATTGGGCAAAAGCCTAATTTTTAGGCTGCTGGAACATGCAGAATTACCTTTGTTATTTGTTGGCTAAACCAAGAGTAGAGCCTGGAGAGTAAAAGGGTTAAAAATGGTTGTGGTCCCATGCTGCCTTATTCAGACATGTTCCTAACATGGGATGTCAGAAAGGGAAGATGACACTTTTGAGTGAGGGATCCACATGCAGTTTTAAACACAGTTTCAAGCAGTCAGTGCCAAGTTGCATTGTAAGGGCACCATAATTTGTGTTGGTTGTGTGAAGACAGGAAATGGGGAGAATAAACAGGTGTAGAACTTGTTTTCTTTAATAATTAGGCATTGGATGGTGAAGTGTGTTGCCTGTCCAGCTGGTAGCTTCACTGACAGAAGCAGAAGCCTGGGTTTTTAAGAGCAGTATATAAACACCCAGTATCTGCCTCTTTGATTGCCTTACAGAAATCCACAATTGTTTATTTCTGGAAGTATATTCAGAATACAGTTTTGAGATTAGGACCTACCTATTGATATAATGGGTTTTTATAGCTTAAAATGGCAAGATCAATACATTAGGATTTGCTGCTTCCTGTGATGATAATATTAATATGTTTTGCTAAATGTAATGTGATACCAGTTTTTCGTTTTAGTGATTTATTCACCTTAATTAGATATTCTCAGACAATTTACCTGCTGCTGGACATTATGCATTCCTTTCCAAATAAAACAGAAACTTCAATTGACTCCTTTCCAACTGCCTTTGCTATCCCTTGGGGTCTTGTTAAGCTGATTCAAGGGTTTTGGCTTCTAGATCACAATGATTATGAAGTAAGTATGAAACAGTTGAGTTGGACACACATTGCACTGCAGAGCTGTAACCAATAACATTGTTTTAAAAATTGATACTTAGGTATAAGGAGCTATTGAAGCATTGGAAGCTTTTTTTTAACACTGGTCTGACATCTTCAGCAACAAGTTATGATTTGAGATTTTGTTTTAACTACTTTAACAGAAAATTGATTGAAACAAAGGAGTAATCAACTTAATGCTTAATATTTGCATTTTTAAAGCTGTCCGTGGTTAGGTTTACAGCAGACAGGTTGGGCACTGTTTCTAGAAGAGTGTTTTGGGTACTTAAAGCATGGAAGCTTTGATGATAACAGGAACATTTGAGACTAAAGACAGCAGGAGTGACTTTTCAACCTAATAGCTATTCTTCCTGATACTGAATGTTGTTCTTGTCACTGTGCTAACACAACCAGTTTTTTTATAGCGCAAGTTACCAAGTAATGTATTTCTTAAAAGCGCTGTCTGTACACGGGGTTTTGTGAACTTAAAAAAATCTGATTTGTTCCTCTTAAAGCATTCATTTTGTTCTGGGTGGCTGATATTTTTTTCCCCTGCAAATAACTGAAGAATTTTACTGATGTGTCCTGGATCAAGTATTTTCTTATTTAGACCTCTCAGTTGGTCTAACCCACGTCCAGCCTTGCTGCAGAAAGTTTTGACTCTTTGTTGCCTGGCTGTGTGTATCTATGGTAATGAAGCTGTTCTCAACTTGTGCAGAATTCCCTGGCCCTGCTCTTCCATCCAGCTACACTCAAGACAGTGTCATGGCAGCACATGAGGATAATCCAGTCCCTGATGTGCCAGGGGGAGCACAGGCGAGCCCTCAGGTACATGCAGATGATGAAGCCGTCCATGTCCAGCAGCAGTGAGGTGCGGCTGTTCCTCACCGTGCTCTTGTCCAACAGGTAAGGAACCTCCCCTCTTTTGGCATTCACATCTTGGGAAATGTGGAGAACTGATGGCACAACTGGGGCTCCCCTCCATTTCCTTTGAGCTTTGAATGGATACCCTCACTGTGGGGCATCTTCGTGGCCTCAGTGTTTCCATTCCTTTCCATGTCCTAAACCTTAACTGCAGGTGCATGGTGGAGGCTTGGGGTCTGTTGCAGCAACACACCACGAAGTTAAACATAGAAGAGCTGCTAAAGCACATGTATGAAATCTGTCAGGAGATGGGGCTGATGGAGGATTTGCTGAAGCTGCCCTTCACAGACACAGAAAAAGTGAGTTTGGAGAAGAGACAAAAAAACCCTTGTCTCTTGGGCAAGAGAGGAGGCAGAATGGTGATGATGTTTGAAATGTGTTATTTCTCACAGGAGTGTTTGGAGAAGTTTTTACAGACCAAATCTGGTGTTCAGAACCATGAATTCCTCTTAGTCCACCATCTGCAGCGTGCCAACTACATCCCAGCACTCCAGCTGAATCAGTCCATGAAGGCCCATCTGTTGGTAAGGGTAGCAGTCCTGCTGTGGGAAATTATGAATTAAAACTTACAGACCGCGATGGACTCCAGTTAAAAGCGTTTGTTTGCATCTGAGGAATAAATATGTATCTTGTCTTTTTATTCAGTTCCTCAGATCCCTCTGTCATGTATGGTTTAGGTTATGGAAGTTGTTTGTGTTACTTGTTTCTGTGGAATGAAGAGTGCGTTGTATGTCGTGTCTCGTATCTGGCTTTTACCTGAGAGCAGTCTAGATGCTCCACAGGTAAAATTTGCCTTATGGTTTTTAGTTGTAAGTTTTGAAGTTGTTTGGAGTTTTTATGTTTTTGGTTTTTTTTACTAGTCTTCCTTGCACTTTCCTGAAACTACCAGGTGAAATTGATGTGTGGTCCTGGGTGGAATCTAGAATTTGCTGTGGTTCTGTGCAGTGGATTTGTTCTCCTTTGTCTGTAGAGTGAATTTAGGCCTTAGTTAGAAAGAGCAGAGACAGTCCTGTGCAATGAACTTCTGGTGAATTGTTAACTTCTTGCTTTGCACATTTCCTTTGTCAGAATGATCGTGATCCTCGTTTGAGAGAGAGAGCAGTAGCCAGAAATTCTCTCTTAGATCAGTATGGCAAGATCCTTCCCACAGTCCAAAGGAAGCTGGCAGTAGAGAGAGCCAAGCCGTACCGTTTGCCTTCATCGGTCTTAAGAGAAGGTAATTTGAGAGAAGGGAACGAGGATGTGCAGCTGGCCATCACTTTGAATGCACAAGGCTGATACTGCTCCCTCTTGCTTTACAGTGCCAAGGCCAAAGCCATTATCAACAGCAACAAGGCAGGCTAATGCAGGAAATGTGCATACAAGAGCAACTTTCATCAGTAAAGTGTTGTCCAAAATTGGAGAAGTATGGCTAGGAAATGAGGAGAAAACAAATACCTCACGATATCATAGGTAAGCAGCCTTTTATAAAAGTTACTCTTAAGCTGCATGTTTGGAGGGGGAGGTGGAGAGAGAGTGAGTTGTAGGAGAAGAGAAAGATATTTCAGTTTGAATTGTGTTAGTTTTTTGGTGGGAAGGTGGACATAAATTAGCTTTGTTTTGCCTTTCTGCGCATATATAACAGCTAACAATCAATTCCTCATGTGCAGTGTTTGGAGAGTTTTTCTGCTATGATAATCTTCTCTATACACATGCACATATTTACATTATGGCAAATGTGTTTACAGTGTTTAAGAAGCTGAAACTCAACCTGTTTGTCACTACCATGAAGCTCTTGGTGTACCAACTTTTATAGACTCATTTGTGTGATCCTCACAGTAATCTTTTACCAGTTCCTGCTCGGTTATTTAAAAATAAGCAGAATTAGTGAGAGTGGAGAAGAGGCTTAAAATTGTCAAGTGATTGTCCTACATGGGATGTAGTTAGATAAACTTGAATTCTGATATGGCTGGGCTTTGAGGGAATAAAAATCGATTATGTTTTCATTTTCCTTCTAGTCCTAGAACTACAGAGCCAGCAGTCAGTACACATCCTCTCCCTAGTGCAGAGTTGCCTGATGCATTTCTTGGGACACCTATTACAAAACTTTCTCAAAGGTGTTCAAGGTATAGTAGATCTACAGACTTTATATTTCAAAATTGTATTGTTTATCATGTATATACATGTGCATGTGTGTATGCTTTTTTTGATTTACCAAGGATTGTGATGGATTTAGTGTTGCATCTCAAAGAAAAAGTCAACTTAGGGACAAAATTAGGTACACAATTTGAAATGGTCCCTGCATTGAAATGTATATGAGTTTTCTCCGCTACTGAGAATTAGGTCACTTGTGCAACATAAAATTGGGTATTCTTATGTCAGAGGCAGGGATTTAGGAAATTAGGTATGAAATGTAAAGAAATAATGAAAAAATGCTCTAAAGTGCCTGTCACTTGTTTGTGGGACTGATTGATCACCCCCTGCAGTGAGGTTGTATTTCTTGTTTGTCCAGTGTTTTTGTTCTGCATCATCTGAGATAATCACAGCATGTTTTTTTTCATTTATTAATTGATGTTCCAGTTTGAAATGTGTATTTTAACAGGTTGCTGGATTTGGTGGTTCGTCCTGTTCCTTCCCGCTCAGTGGCACAGGAGGAGAGCTGGCAGTCCCCATGCAGAGCTTCCACTTCTTTTGTGGCATCCAGCCCCCTGAGAACAAATGCACAGCGCTCCAGCTCCCAAAACAATCTGCCAAGAGCATCAGAGCTGAATTTACTGGAAACTCCTCGTGTGGTCAAGGTTTGTATTTTAAAAACTCAGTAGCAACCAACCAAATGAAAAACTTGTGAGGTTTGTTTTAAGTGAAATCTCCAAAGTATTTAATAGAAGTGCTTCTGGATTGAAATTTTTGGTATGCACGTGGTTATTACATACACAGCCCTTTTGGAAGCACTTAGTTGGGAACAGTCTTTAAGCAGGAAGCTTTAATTCTCAGTTGAGACAGCTTGTCCCATAGCTTTGTGAACTAAATTTATTTTTATTGTATGGAACAATCCCATCTTTTCACCTTCTTGTGAAGTATCATCCATACTAATGAACTAACTTCATCCTCCTCTTTTGAAAACCCTTTCAATACTATAAAATAATCTGAGGTAAGAGCAGCTGAATGCTTCTACATGAAGATGTGTAGGTATTTCTGCAGCAGTGTCACTTCCTCTTGTGTGTGGCTGATTAATTAAGGAAGAAGCTGTGTCAGTTTCTCTGCAGAATGGCTGTCAGATGCAGTGACTGAAAACGCTACTGTGCAGAGTGAAGTTGTGTGCCTTTTATAAGAGCAGTGTAGGAATTGCAAAAATTAGTGGATAGGAGATAACATTACAGAAAACAAGATGTCATATCCTTGTTTCCTGAAGAAGTAATTTTGAAAAATAGTGTTTATTTTGCTGGCATTACAAAGACAAACGAAGGGAAATAGAAAAAGCGTGCATTTTTGTCTTTACAATGTCAGTATTTTTGGAAGAACAGTGCAGAGGCAAAACTTTCTGCTGCTATAAACCCAGTTCACAGTTTAGGGTAATTATATTTTTGTAATTTAAGCACAGTCTTCTATTTTGATGATTTAATTTGTTCTAAATTAAGTGTTTTTATTTCTTTTCCTAGAGAGCTAAAGTTTTGGCCACATCATCTGGTTTTCCTGGGTTTACTCCTCAGTCTATTCTCAGGTCCAGCCTTCGCACTACACCCCTAGCAACTCCCTCTGCATCCCCAGGGCGATCAGTTACTCCTCCTCTACGAGCAAAGGAACCTCGAATATCTTTCAGGGAAGAGAGCTCACATGCAAAGTGGACTGTTGGGGTAAGCTGGCCTGCAGTTAGTGAGTTTTGCAGATGGTGCTGTGATTTAATTTAGATTTATCTATATTCCTTACACTGAGAATCTTGATTGTGAATCAGAATGGCAGAATTTGGTTAAAAAAAAAAAGATTGTGTTATGCTACACATTTTATAACATGGTGTTCTTGCAGGAACATACTCATAATAAACATCAGGGACCATGGTGGGTTTTACTCAGATGTTCAGATTGTTAGTTCACCTTTCAGCTGTACCTTTTCAAATGATAGTGTTGCAGGAAGGTAAGGAATATAGATGGAGCCACTTGTTTGGGTTTGTTAAATTTTGTAAGTTGAATATCTGGGAAAGTAACAAAAGTCATAAAGATGCATTGACTCTCAACCTGTCATTTTGCAACGTTGGATTTGCTTAAATGATGGTGAAAAGAGACTCCTGATGAAGAGAACTGTAGTGTTTTGTTCTCTCAGGCCTAAAGTTCTCGGGTTAGCTTCTTGCCTTGCACCAGGAGTAGTATCCATGTAGTTTTCAAATGCAGTGGGTCCATCTTGACCAGCTGTGGTCCCTTCTGCTCCTGCAGCTGGATTCTGTGGTTCAGCCCATCAGCCAGTTGCCAGCATAATGTGCCCAAATGGGGGGCACAAGAAGGGCATGTGCTGCAATCCCATGTCTGAGCAGCTCTTGTATGTTACAAGGAGCTGCTCAATTGTAACAAGATGTACTCTCTCCTGTATGAAATTCTTAGTAATAGTGGCACTGTGGCCAGATTAATTTGCTTGTTCCATGCCACAGGCATAGCTGAACACCAGCATGTTTTAGTCGTGCACAGGTCTTTGTTGAAAGGGCAACCATAAAATAGAGAAATCTTGAGCTAGGGTTTTACTAGTAAAAGCTTTGTCTTCCTGAAAACACACTAGTAAAGCCAGTGAAGAGCCTTCAGAGGGCATTGTGAGCAAGACTGATTTAATCTTAATTCTTCAATGTCATGGAAACTCAATAAGCAATCTAAAGTGTAATAATTTTTATACTCAGCCTTAAATCTAAGATAATGCTAGAATGAGAATTAATTTTGCATTGGTTCACTAAGGGGACATGTGGAACTTAAAAATATCAGTATTTATTGGTTTTTTTTTTGTTTTGCTTTGACAACAAGCAGACTCATGTTGCTGATCTGAACTTTTATTTTAGGTGACAGAAGATGATAAAGCATTATTTGGAACTTCATCTGAGCAGCATCAAGGCTTGGTAGAGGATGCTTGGTCTGAAAGCAGAACTAAACCAACTCTGTTTACTCTGAGCAGTCCTGGGGAAGATCGTGCTGAATTGCAGGAGTCTTTAGAAAGCATGGCTGGAGATGATTTGGAGAAGATGGATGTCAGCAAGGAAAACAGTAACTTCTCTGTCAGATCAGACCAGACTACTTTGGAGTATCATGATGCACAGTCACCTGGTGATTTTGAAGATGATGTCATCTTTATATCTGCTAAACCAGCTAATTCTTCCTCTGAAGCAACTGTTGATGTTCAAGAATTGGAGAAGGAGGAAGAAAGTGAAATGGTTGAAGATAAACCTTTCCAGATAGAACAACCAGATCCTTCAGGGCAAAGAAAAGAAGCAGGTATGTTTCATCATGTGATAACCTAAGTTTCTGAATTTTTTAAATGTCTTCAAAATATTGAATTACTGAAGAGCGCAGCAATTAATGGTGAGTTTTCAAGTGTTCTGGGCTTTTAAAATGACCTCTGTATTTTAAGTTCTTTTTTCGGTGTCCTGGACCCTCTGAATGTATACTTTCTTTGGCTGACTTTTTTTTTGTGCAGTTGCAGCTGAAAGGCAACAGTGTGGGAGTTTTGAAAAGTATACACATTTAAAACTTTGGCTTCTGGTTATGTGTTAGGAGTATTTCTATAATTTGCAGGAATTTTTGTGTTGTTTGACTGAAGTTATTCATCAGGCTTCTTGTTCTACTGGAAAGAGCATAGGCCATCTTTGCACTTGAAGCCTTGGTAGCATTATTTTGTTAAGTCCCTACCCTAGATGACATGCATAAAGGATCACTTTAAACTCATATGAGCAGTTAAAAATAAGTGATGTTGAGTGCAACAGGAAGTCATCTGTCTCTTCATTTTGTAGGATTTGTGGAAGAAACAAATGCTGAATATCAGACCCTTCCTGAGTATAAGCCAGTGTTTAAAGCTGCTGAGGCTGCAACTTCTGGGGCTGAAAATGAAGGGTGAGCTTATGAAGTAGATACATCTTTGGGTTCACACAACATATAGCTGCTGGTTTTTCTGTGTTTGAAAACTGGTTTTGACCTGGGATTAGTTCTTCCTGTGTTCTCATATGTAAGGGCTTGTCTATTCCATCTGTCTGTTACCAAAAGTAATCTGACATGAATGTCATACATATTGACTAGCTGTCAGTTTGAGCCTTTTTTCTCAAATCATTGCAGACCACAAAGTATGATGATAGAGACTTCATTCAACAGTCCCATACAGACCTTGAGAGAGTTACTAAGCAGATGCTCTGAACATAAGCCATGGAATTTTTTTTCTGAAAATTGTGTAGCTAAAAATGTATCCTGAGATTCCTGTAACTCCAGTGGGTTTATTTTGGAGTTTGAATGCTTTCTGACAGTATTTTTACTTAATTTTTGTTTTCTGTGTGTGCTCAACTAGCATCAACTTGTTTATTGAAAGGGAAGCTGTTTTCTCACCAGGTACTTTAAAAGCTGCAGCTGCTGAGTGATAAAGAATGTCAGCAATGAGAGAACCTTTAATTTCGAGTGGTAACTTTCACCTGTACAGACTTATGTTCAGTTGGTTCTGAACCTCTTATTGTAGTTGCCTTCTTTCTATAGAAGACAAATAATACATTATTCTGTAATGCACCTCTGTTACATTATTATCTAGTGTTGGATTGCTGGAAAGAATGTTAAGTACTTGATTGATTGCATAAAATGAGTTGCAAAGTGAATTACGAATTGAGTCACAAATTGATTTATGTTGATAGAGGAATTCCTAATTTTTCTTGTATTTTTTTGTGATTTGAAACTTGAAGATTTACAGTGAGAAAGTAATTTGTAAAGCTCTTAAAGGTGTGTTTTCAAGCTTTATGATGAATTTCTCTCTTTTCATGAAGTGCAACAACCTACCAGGAGTCTGAAATGACCTCTTCATCAGAAGAAAAAGCCATACTGGTTGCAACAAACCCACAGCTTGCTGAATCCCCGGAGGCAGACAGTGAATGTATGTTGGAAATGTTCTGTGTGGTAGGGTAGCACTCCTCAAGTGAAATGTGTAGTTTGCCATACCACTGTAGGTGTCTCAGATAGAAGTAGTAGTAGCATGTTACTGCTAACTTTCATTAAACTGTAGAGAGAACACCCTCCTTAAAGAAAGTCCTTGGAGAAAGTGCATAGTGAATCTTTTCATTCTTGATCAAAATATTGAGATGCTGGTAGAACTTAAAGTATTATAAGGAGAGATCAGTATTTATTTTAATGTTGTACACCACTACCAATTTATGTGCCATGGGATGTGCTGCTTGATTTACTATTTTAAAAGATTATGCATCCTCAGTATGCAGACTGAAGGAACTGTCTTCCAGCCACATTTTCCTCTTTTTTTCTCCTCCATGGCCTTGACAACTGATTTTCTCCACTTTCTTCCTTGCTGTGGGGCTGCATGCTTTACCTGACCTGTAGTTGTCACAGTTTAGACCCAGTTGACAACTAAGCCCCACACAGCCACTCACTCATTTCCCCTGGGTGAAAGGGGAGGAGAATCAGAGAGCTAAAGGTGAAAAAACTCCTGGGTTGAGATAAAGACACCTTAATAAGGAAAGCACAAGTCTTGCATGAAGTCAGGCAAAACAAGGAATTCATTCACTGCTTCCGATTGTCAGGCAGGTGTTCAACCGTCTCCAGGAAAGCAGGAAAATGGGTCATGGGAAGGAAGACAAACACCATAACTTCTAATGTATCCTGCTTCTTCCTTCTTTCACCTGCCTTTTATGCCGAACATGATGCCATATTTCATGGGATGTCAGTTGGGGCCAGCTGTCCTGGCTGTGTCCCCTCCCATCTCCTTGTGCACCCCCAGCCCATTCACTGCTGTCATGGTGTGAGAAGCAGGAAAGGCCTTGGCTCTGTGTAGGTGCTGCTCAGCAGTAACTAAAACATCCCTGTTATCAACACTGCCTTCAGCACAAATTCAGAATAGAGCAGGACCAGCTACTATGAAGAAAATTACTATCCCAACCAAAACCAGCACAATAGTTTTACCTTTTGGAGAAAGCCCAATATATGTGGCAGGATGGAGAACCATATTGTTTGCTCTTGCTAGCTCTGTTACTTCTTTTTGCTTAAACTTGGATCATTTATATAAAGGTTAAGATTAAATTACATAAATCTCTTCTAGCTGTGATAAGTATCCTTGACAGTGAGGACATGGTCAGTGCTCCGTCTCAAAATCGCCTTGAGGAGGGCAAGGGTGTGCATGTACCTGAAGAATGTAACCCTGAAGCAGCTGAAGCTGAAGAAGTCCCTGTTTCTAGCAATCCTCCAAAAACTGAGGAAATTAATGTAAGTAAACTATTTTCCCATTTTCTACACAATAGAACAGTTTGCAAATTGAGGCCTGTTCTATTGGCAATTTGGAGGCACTCAAAAATGTGTCTGTTTCTTGAGCTGCTTAACACAAGTTAAAAACCTCAGTGTTGTAAGGGCAGATATGTTTTTCTCTTCTGCATTCTCTGTTCCTATAACATGAATGGGACCTGTCAAGACTTAGGCCTTTGAGAGCAAACAAAACCAAAACAAAAGCCTAAACTATTTTTGAAACCAGCTAGGCATTCATTTGATTTACTTGAATTCAAACCTTATTTTACTTTAAAAATAGTTTTAATGTTAAAGACAATAAGAAAGTTACAGGAATGCAGCTGCTTTGTACTGGTAACCAGTTACCAAAGGACAAAAAGATGTGGGAACCAAACTCAGAATTATTTAGGTGCTTAGGTCATTTGTTCCTTCTTAACACACAGAATTCCCAGTAATGAGTGCATTTTGGTGTCAAGAGGTGGAGGTATTTAGTAGCTATATGTTATCTCATGCAATCCAAATGACGCCTCAAAGTGCAGTGTTGAGTTGTTGGATGTGATAGCTGGCCAGTGTAAGTGCTGCTGTCAGAACTATCGTAACTGAATCTTTTAGCATTGGGTACCCAATTGTATTTTACCCTGTCAGAGGCAGTGGGTCACTCTGCACTGCTCCACAGCCAGAGGGCACTGCAATGCCATGGGCACCCCTGGCCGTGTACACACCTTGTGTTGGAAAAGTGCTCCTGGTCATGGGCCGTGGCAAATGGTCAGTTCTGAAGAGAAATACCAGAAACAGAGCATGTGAATTGCACACAGGGACTGCTTTGAGTCCTGTGCCTCAAACACATAAACTCTCAGCTGGAGTACAAAAGCACATTGTTTCACATTCAGGGGTGTTCTTAAGGGAACTGTCCTCAGTTTCATCTAGCTCAGTGTGAAATTAGTCTGTTTGGTATTGAATAAAGTATTAACAGACATTTTTTAACTTTAGGTTATAGAAGATACCTCAGAACCAGCACCTGAAACATCACCATATAATGAGCTAGATCCATCAAATGTTCTTCATTATAGCTATGAAAATATAGAGCAACAGTTTGCATGTGATTTGCCTGATAACAAAGATAGTGAATGTGATGCAGCTGAGGGAGATGGCGACCTTTTTCTATCTCAGAATAATTTTACCTTAGTTTTGGAAGGAGAAGAAGGGGAAGCAGAAATGGGAGACCCTACAGCAGTAGATGCTTCTAAACCAGATGACACAACAAAAGAAGAAAAGCCTGTGTCCAATTTAGGAAATACTGAAAGCCAGGAACATGTTACAAACTCAGTGTCCACTGTAACTGGTGATCAGGAATCTCAAAATATTGCAGAGTCACTCCCATATGTGCCTGAACCTATTAAGGTTGCCATTGCTGAGAACTTGCTGGATGTAATCAAGGACACGAGAAGTAAAGAATTTACATCTGAAGTTGTAGAACAATCAATCCATGAAACCATAGGTAAAAAGGTAACCAGATTCCAGAAGGCAAAAGCTCCTTTAACACCTGTGCTAGAAGCAGTGGAAGAGGAAACCAGCAGGCATCATTATGGCGCTGCTCCACGAACACGCACAAGGGGACGGCTGGGTAGAAGTCTGGGTGTTCTGTCAGCAGACACTCAGCAGCTGCTGAAGACAGACAGCCCTGCTCTGCTTGGCCTGTCTCCTCGGAGAAGTACCAGGCGAACAAAAGAAGCACCTGAGACTCCCAAGCTCCAAACAGAGGAAAATGCTCAAGAGGAGCAAACACCTGTGACGCCTGTTACTCCTAGGAGAGGTAGGAAACCTAAACTGTCCAATTTATTAAAAACAGAGAGCAGCCATTCTGATGGACAAACCTTGTCTGACAGTACACGGCCTGTTACTCCCAGGAGAGGATTAAGGAGAGCAAAGGAAGCTGCATCTGAACTCCAAGAACAGCCTATTGAGGAAACGCCTCTTGCTGAAGGCAGCGTTACTGCTTCTTTCACTTCCAGAAGGACTAAAGGAGGAAAAAGTTTGGGTGGAAGTCCAGAAACTGGCAAGACTGATACTGATCATCAAGTAAAATCAGCTGTCAGTCCCAGTAGAAGTGCCAGAAAGATGAAAAGCTTTAGTTTACAATTTACTGAAGATACTGTCAAGGATCAGCAGGTGCAGCTTAGTGACCAACTCCTTTTACCAGTGCCAAGTAAAAGAGGCAGAAGAAGAAAGATTAGTTCATCAGAAGTTTCAGAAAATTCTGATCTTGATGTGTCTAAATCATCTATTCCTCAAACAGAATTTAAACTTCCTGTCACACCTAGAAGAAGTGCTAGGAAGGCGGCACAAAACGTCGTGGCAGACCAAGAGTCTGCCTCTTCTCAGGAAGACATACATTCAGATGTGAAGGTAGAAGCCCTTCATACTCCTAAGAGAAAAACTAGGAGAGTGCCACAAGAGAACCCAGAAAAAGTGGATACTCATGAACAAACTCCTGCAGAGCCAAGTGAGGAGCCAGCCACACCCAGGACTACAGTGAGGACAGGGCGTCGGGGCAGGAAGAGGAGATCAGTGTCAGAGGAGACCTCCCAGGGACCTGAGGGCAGTCCTTTGCTGCTGGAAGACATAAATGCCTCAGGACAAGATCAGACATCCAGAGCTCTGACAGATCGGGTTACAAGGACCAGATCCCGCAGGACTGCCATCCATCAGAAACTGGCTGTTGAGGAAAATGAGGCTTTCCTTTTCTCTCCTCCTCTCACAAAGCTGACAAAGAAATTTGAAGGTAGGTGCACTGTGTTTATATGCAAAAGAGGGCATAGCCTCTTTAAACCACTGAAAACAAACTGTGAGGATGGCTTTAAGTATTGTAAAGAATTGTAAAAAGTGTAAGCATGCGAAAGAAAAAATTTGCCAAGAGGCAGTTCACCTTTTGGCTGAAGTCTGTGTGACTGCCTGCTTAGTTCTGGTAGAAATAGATTATGAAGCTGATCTAAGCCATGAAATTAAATTCAAGCTATATTTTTGTAAGGAACTCGATTTCTGTCACATTTTGAAAACCAGAGATTATTTGTGAATATTTGATTGCCACCCCTTCTCCCCCAACAGAGATGTAAAGGATGTGTGTTTCCGAATTCTGTTGAGTTTTCAAGTTCAGATGAGCTGCATCTTCCAAAAAACTGTACAGTTGTTTAATTATATGATTCTTTTTCATGAGTGTATACTTTGTCAGTGAAATTACTGTACCCAGGAGTTTCTTAATTAGAGTACATGGTAATTTTTTTTGAAATATGTAAGGATTGTTGATGCCTCTGGAGTATAATACCTGATTATTATATTTTTGTAGGTGCAGGTAAAATCACTACATTGGCTTAGTTTTGTTTCACTATTTTTATGGTAAAAGAATGAATCTCAAGAGGCATTTACTGGGAGGAAAATGCCCTTGAATGGAGTGTTTATAAAGCTGATTGAACCTTTATTTTGGGAAGCTATTGTGCTCTTATTTGTCAGCTGTAATGTAATATTACTGTCCCTCATGTATAATGTATGTGCATGCTAACAATTCATTGTCATTTTAGCTGGAAAAACAGACCATCCTGTGCAGTTCCAGGATTTGGACCCGGATTTGTCTTCTCAATTTGTCTTTTCACCCCCTCTTTTGAGGTCAAGGAGAAAAACTGTAGCTAGCATTTCCCGAATTGTGAAAGAAGCAGTAAGTAAAAAGTCCAGTTGTCCCATGTTCTTGATTTAATTCTGTACCATTTTTTGAGATCATGCTTTGCCCTTCTCATTGGAAGCATATCTAAAAAGAGCTTTAAATGAATCAGCTAAAAATTTTATTGTTTTTCTTCATGAAAACTAGATTCAAAACTACGAAAGTCAGTTTTGAATCTATGTAAATCAAGAATTGATAAATACTGTTTTGCTTTTAGCAAAAGGCACATTGGCTCTCTTTAAACTCGCTTCGTATGTTATCTGTTAATTTCAGAATTTTAACTTTTAGGATGGTAAAATAATTTGATGTGGAAGGTTTGTTTTTGCAGACAAAGGGTACTTTTGGAAATAACTTTGGCATGATTTCGTAATGAAAAAAAATTATTATTCCATAGATGTCTAAGAACTTGTTCATGAGTAACATTTTTGTTGTTTTAACATAGGAGCTTCCAGCTAAAGAGGAGGAGGATACCAAATCTATAGAGGCCGGGGTAAAGCAAAAATTGAAGAGAGGTAGAACTCCAAAATCAGAAATGAAGAAAGGAAGCAAGTATGAAATAAGTTCTGAACAGTTATTTGTATTTCTTAATGTGATGGTGACTCAGCTGTTAAGTGCCTAACTACTACTTCCTCACTTGGCTGTGCAGGTCTCCTCTCACTCCATCAGCCTGTCCAGCTCAGCCTGCTGGTCTAATAGGCACCTTTCCCCATTCATGGGTATGGTTTGCTAATGGAAATGGAAGAGGGAGGGAATAGAAAAGGGCAGGTGGATACTAATTGCAGTGATGACATTGCAATGCTCTTTCACTGTCTTATTCCACCTTAAGAACTCACACTCTTCCAGTTCAGCTTCTCATACAAGGTGGGAGATGGCCAGACAAGGAATAAAGGGAATGTGGAAGCCAAACAAACCTGATCTATGTACCTTTTTACCTTAATTCTATCTACAAAGAGAAGACCATGCATTTATTTTTTAATTGATTTTGGAATTCCATGTAGTTTTTTTCCTCTGTTAAATACTGTTAGTACTGAAAAATTGATTTGATGCCTGTCCTTCTTTTCAGAACCACAAAAGATTCTTGGTCACCTCCACCAGTTGAAATAAAATTCATCTCTCCTTTTGGAAGTCCAGTGGATGGAACAAAAACCAAACAGAAAGAAACTACAGAAGCAGCAGGGAAGACCCTAAGAAAGAACAAAAAAAGACTGTCTAATTTTCCAAAGCCAGTTGTGCGCCGGAAGATGCTGTAACTGTTTTTTTTTTTAAGTTTATAATGTACACCACTGTTTGTAAAGTCATCAAAATTGTGTGAATTAGTAAAAAGAAGAAAAATCATCTAATTTGGAAGAGATAATTTATATAAATTATTGTAAAATTTCATAAAAAATGGTCTTCAGTAAGTAACTCCATATGGAGTGTGATTTCCTCAGTCAATGCAGTTTTCTATTTTATATTAAGACTTCATACATTTATATAATATGTAAATACAGCTTATTTTAGGAATGTTAAATAAAAATGTATACTTCACAATGTGCTTACTGTCTGATAGCTTTTTGAGGGAATATTGGGTTGAATGACCTGTATTGCTCAGAACTTTTAATGTTGGTTGTGGGAGTTACAGACTCCCAAAAGTTATTCCAAAAGCTTTTAAAAAGTTTTTTTAGAATTCCTGTAACAAGTAAACATTTTAAATATACTAGTTTTAATTTTAAAATTACATTTGACCTTCTGGAACAAATAATTTGACTTACAATACAAACTGGTAATTCCTTATATTCACGGTTAAGTTGTACTATATTGAAGTCAGAATGTAAACAATTGTGTTTTAAGCTGTGCAATATATTATTTTTTGTATTTGTCTTAAACTTTGGGAAAGCTGCTCTTTAGTTCATAAAACCAGATCACACCTCAGATGTGTCATTATTTCTTAAAATCTGTTGTCAGCAAAAAGTTAACTGTACAGATGGTGTGATGCTTACAATAGCATATCACATTTAAAGGGATACTACCCAGATACTTTGAAATTTGAGCCAAAATTATTTTCGTAATATGACTGCTACTATAATTGAAATGCTTACTGTCTGTAAACATGCTTTGCAGTATTTGAAACCTGCATATCACAGCGCTGAAAATCTGATGGTAAAGCCTATATAATAGTCTGGAAAAGGTACAAAAATGTACAGAAATCTTAGTTACAAACCGTATTTTTGAATAATTATTTCATTAACAGTGTTGGGTTAAGGAGTATATGTCCCTATGAAGTTTCAATTTGTATAAATAAAGTCACAAACCTATTCTTTTAAAAGCAGACATGGAAGTACTATTTTGATGTGCAGTCTTTTAGACAATGGATTATTTTTCTGTATGTTAATTTATATATGGATGCAACTTTGAAGACTACAGAATGGTGGAACCTGATATTAAACTTTTCAATTAGTAAAAACTACTACAGTTATTCAAGACATAAGTTATTTATTAACTAATAGCTTGTACATAGTGATTGAATGTATTAATAACAGACTAAGCTTGTAAAAGAAGATTGCTCTGGGGCTGTGATTTTTCTGTCTCAGAACAGATCTCTCTAGAGAAGCAATTGCATGCACTTGAATATTTTTCTCCTTGGGGAAGTATTCATGACTGAATGAAAGCTTAAAAAAAGAGTCAGAAGTTAAAAATGTGAAAGTGGCAGTAAGTTGAGACCTTTGAGTCAAGTTAGTAATTATTTTTTCTGTTTACTTTGTACATGAGTGACTATAAATATGGTCAAAGAAGAAAGGGGAGGGAAGTTTAGCAATTTTTATATTCACATTTCTCAGAAATGCAGTCAGTAGCTCAAAATGGGGTAAAAGGTCAAATTTTCAATATTGGAATAGAATAGAGATGACAAATCTGACTTCTTTTTGTAGCGTGCAAGAGTATTTGTAAAATACTCTGATTATTGTCAAATTGAATTGAGTGATGAAATGCTAGTGAAGATTGCTTAATAGGGTTTTTGATGCATTTCTGTAATGTATACTTATATATGTATATTTTTTGTATGAAGACTATTTAGAAAAAATGAAAATATAGCATTAGCTGATTTTATTAGTTTTTAGCGTCTATTTTATTTACACCTCAGCTAAAATATTTGTCTGTGCTTAGGAAGAAAGCAAGTAATAGCAAAAGACAATTGGCAATAGATTTAATAACTTCCTAAAGGTTTGCATTTTTCTAGTAATTTTTTACTTCAAAGGAGTTTTAATTATGTGTTGAAATGTTTTACTGTTTTTTCTCTTTTGTTGTAACTTGGATTTGGTGCCCAGTTCTCCAGTGCAGACCAGTTTCCCCAAAGAGCAGTTTGAAAAGGAGCCTCAGCATAATGTGTAACAAGGAGTGGGCACAGAAATTTGAGGGACATGGAAGGAAATGGAAGCAAAACCAGATACTGTGACTCTGTTTAGGGGCTGAGGAAAGGGAGAAGCTGGGGAACAGTGTTAAGGCACCAGCTCAAGGATGGGTTTATAACGGAGTGGAGAAAATAGACTTTATGTGGGTGCTCTCTGTGTAGGCTTGCTACATATGTGAAGGATGAGTGGAAAAGATTTGCAGCTGTTTGCACATGGATCTGAGAGGGAGAGAGCAGCAGTGCCAGAGAAGGGCAGGAGGGAGCTGTGAGAGCAGGTGGGATGCATTGCGGTGGCGGATGGATGCAGAAGGCTGTGGGGGCATAGAAATGAGATTTTCCAGCAAACAAGGTGGGAATTTCACAGGAGCTACAGCTCATTGCTAAATAGAATATTCTGAAGGTTTTCTACGGAAAGGGAAATAATTCCTTGATTCCCTAATGTTTTTATCCCCTAAAAAGTGCTGGATGGCTAAAAGCTGAAGCCAGATTGTGCATCTGTACCTTTGGGGTGTAACCCCAAAGAAAACTCCACTAGAAGGTTGACCACCTTGGGACAGCGGAATCTTAGCTTTCAGGAAGAATAAAATGGGGCGCAATGGCAGATTTTATTTCCAGGAAGCACACAGCAGGAGATATTAGTGACAGGAGTATGAATAACATTAGGGCTGTTGGAAGGTATTTTGTAAGAAAAGAAATGTTACAGTGGAAATTATTCTCTTGAGTTACCTCACTTTCTTTTCTTCAAATATTCATAAGCTAAGGCTGGTGAAAGTATTTGTTCTATGTTATAACATGAAGGAGAGTTAAATCTATTTTACTTTCAATAGATACTCAGTGCTTGAAGTACTAATTGATTCATGTTGACTTTGTTTATTTGCCTTAATATTTGCACATGTCCAGTGTGCAAATAAGGGCACAGATAACTATTTATTCCCCCATCAGAACTTCTTGTGGAAGGCTACTCTCAGGGTTGTCAGTGCAATAAATTTGTTTGCGGCAATTTCATTACTTCCCATGCAACTAATATATAGCAAAATTGTTGATTTCTGGTGGGGGGGAAAAAAAAGCTATAGCAGAAAACAACCTACAGGTTCTCATGAGTAGTTAGGCAATGCTTGCAACCAATTAGTCTAGGCCAATCTGAAAATACTGAAATAATAGAATTTTAGGTAATAGGACAGTGCTTGTTGCTTTGTACTTTTGTCTTTTGTGCAAACTTAAGGGTTTCCATTCCAGGAATGCTTTTTTCACCAAAGTAGTCAAGATAATAAATCCCTTTGATGTGCTTAAAGATAAATGTTCTGTGGTTCCTGTGGAATTAAAGATGTTCCTAAAATAAAATGCATTTTCCAGCACTGGGCTGTGTGGATGACCAATATGTGAGGTAGAGTGAAAAATGCAAGTTATGGCTATTGATGTGGCTGTTCAGGTCAGTTCCTCCCTGGCTGTGTCGTGTCCAACAGCAGGCATTGATGTGCTGTGCATTGCTGCAGAACTTGGTTTAAACCTGAATTGAAGCATGAATTATTAGTGAATGACTGCTTGCTTGTGTTTTAATACTGCAACTGGGATTTTAATAACAGTGAGAGAAGGATGCAGGAGGTGGGTGTGTGATTTCTGTGAAAAGCAACAGTACTAGCATATATAATCCCAGGAGTCCAGGGCACTGAAAGACCTTTGCTTTTGACCTGACCTGTTCTGGCTTCTGACCCTGGTGTCTCCCTTAAAGGACAAGAACAGTTTGCTCATCTCAGCAGGACCCAACAGTTACGTGAGCCAGGTAAGATCTTACTCAAAGAAGCAACTAAAATCAGTTTTCACTAATTCACTGGTGTAGACTGGTCTGGTTTTTTATCTCTCCTTATTAACATTCACCTAAGCATAATGCACGTGTCTAGTGTTCATAGGTTTGAAGTGTTATGTAGTGTTACCTACATTACTATCATCCTGGAACTGAACACCAAAATGTAGCACCTGCTCTCACCCAGAATCACAGAATAAACTGAGCTGGAAGGGACCCGCAAATATCATTGAAGTCCAACTTCTGGCCCTAAACCCACCATGTGCCTCAGAGCATTGGCCAGCATTTCTTGAATTTTGTCAGACTGTGCTGTGACCACTTCCTTGGGGAGCTGTTCCAGTGCCCAGCCACTCTGGGTGAAGAACCTTTTCCTAATACCCAGCCTAAACCTCCCTGACACTTCAGGCCATTCTCTCAGGTCCCGTCACTGGGCACCACAGAGAGGGGATCAGTGCCTGCCCCTCCTCTTCCCTCACAAGGAAGGTGTAACTGCAATGGGGTCTCCCTCAGTCTCCTGAGGCTGAACAGTCCAAACCTCAGCCGCTCCTCATACAGTTTCCCCCTAATCCCATGTTCCTTGCCCTCCTCTGGATGCTCTCCCAGAGTTCAGTACCCCCTTTCCACGGCGACTCCCGGGCCGGGGGTGCCCCGGTGCCGGGGATGGATGGATGGATGGATGGATGGATGGATGGATGGATGGATGGATGGATGGATGGATGGATGGATGGATGGATGGATGGATGGATACGTTGTTTCTGGGAGCAGCCGGCCCCAGCTGCCCGGGCAGGCCCTGCCGGTGGAGGCGGGGCGTGCGCCCGGCGCGGCCCTGACAACGGCATGGCCGCGGCTTAGTCGGGCTGCGGCGCTCCTGCAGGCGGCCCTGCTGCTGGCAGCCAAGGACTGCCTGGCTGGCTGCTCTGGGAGTTAAGGTGTCCGATGTAGTTTTGGACAAACAGTGGTGACAGGCCTTTCCTGGTGTGGCGCTGGTTTGCTGGTGTGGTGGAGAGAACAGAATCCTTAAACTGGCAGGAGAGAATCAGCAAACGTCAGGCCCTGTTGCATGGGTTGCAGGTGTTGCTGCAGTTGTTCTTGTCAGGTTGCTGATTGTAAAAACCTGTTGGAGAATTAAATGTCCCAAATCCACCTGAATACAGCCTTGGGCAGCCTGCTCTAGGTGGTGGCTTGAGCAGCAGGGCTTGGACGAGCGGCTCAGGTTGGCTGAGATGGCTGCCGGTGGGTCCAGAAGGCCATTCTAGAATTCTGTTGCAAAGCCAAGATTGTAGAACTTGTGCTGGGAGGGACAAGCAGTGAAATACCTCACTGCTGTGTTCTGTACTGAGCCCCTTGGCACCTATGTCTCTCTGTCCAGGTAAAGGAAGCAATGTAGAAACAAGCATTGGCTCAGCGCAGACTTTAGGATCTATTGCTTGCTTAGCCATGTTAGACAGGCTGCAACTCTTGAATGAAACCAGAGTCGTGTCAGACAAGAGCCACAGCAGATAGCTGGGTAAATTTACCCTAATGTCCAATTCTGATTTGTGCTGGTTTTGTTTCCTCACTTAAAGGAAAATCAAACCTTTGGTCTGCATCTAATACAGAATCTTAGCTGTTGGGAGCTATTGGGATAGAGTGCTGAAATCCTTTCTTATCTTCTGCTGTAGGTTTATGCTTCCTGGCAATCATAAACTTTTTAAAATTTTATTTTTCTGAGATCAAATCTTGCTAAAATGTATGAGTGGACGTGAAATCAGTGTGTTGTTCTATTCCCTGTTATTTATCTTGTTCATCGCTCTGTGTACTTTTTCTTGATCTCATAGGTGTCAGAAAAGCTCAAGATTCTCCTCGTGCTCTGCTGTGAGATGAAAAACTGTCCCAAGTGCCATTTCTTTTGAGTAAAAAAGAGCTACGAACAATGTCTGGGAGATTTGTCACTGCCTACTGATGAAGCTTGGGTCAGTCTCAAAGATATTTATGGCTGACATGAGTCTCTGCCTTTTTTTCTTTATTTCCAGTGAAGAATGCGAGACCTAACGGCTCAGGTAACGAGCAGTCTGCTGCAGTTTCCAGAGGTGACTGTTGAGGCACTTGGGGAGGATGAGATCACCCTAGACTCTGTGCTGTGTGGGAAGTTTTCTGGAGGTGAGCATTTTTGTATTTTCTTTTAAATTTGGATTTGGTGTGAAGTTGTTACTGCCTGAAGCACAGGGTCATGGCATCAGGTTGGTTCTGTTAAGCAAAATGGATCAGGTGTTCTGAGAGTGCTAACAGGATATTTTAACATTTAGAAGCATTGAAAGTGCAACAGCCTGCTCCAGTCCTGTGCTGTTTAAATAATAGAGCTGACCATGCCCTCCTCAGTTCTGAATGAAATGGAAGGCAGTTTTCAAGGAAGAAATAGTGTTGTTTTGGGACAAATTTCTTTTTACCAGCTCATGTGTTTCCAAGGTATTTAATAGGATGCAGATTGAGGACCCAGTGAGAGTTGCTGAGAACAGCTAAGCAGATTAGGCAGTTGACTTTCTGGGTGATCTGAAGGTACAGCTGGATGCCTGTCTGGATGTCTGGGCTTCTGTTAAGACCAGGTGGAATCTTACCTACCTGACTGTAGTTGCAGTAGTGGAGCTCATCCTTCCTTTGAGCTTGAAGTCCCTCAGTAGAGGAGCAAGAGTTAAACTCTTTGGTGAAACACCACTTGTTAAATTCTTTCTGGGATCAGCTCATGTAAAAGTTGGAATTACACATGCAGTGCCCATTTTAAGATAATTTCCTGTCCAAATCCCTGCCCAGAGTAGTCTTGTGTCAAGCAAAATTCTTAAACTGGAGCTGAATTGGTTTAGATGGGCTGCATTTGAAGTATGCTTTGAGACTTGTATTCCTGTAGATATTTGGGTGTTTTTTAGCAAAACCAGGCCAATTATGGTGTACAGACTGGAGCTCAGTCTATTGTAATCTTTATCCCAAGGAGTGAATGTTCTTGAGTGCAGAACTGACAAGTAGAAATGCAAAAGCATGGGGTTATTAATTTTAAGAAGTGTTGTTCGAGGATTGCAGTGGGTGATTTAAAGTGATTGTCCAGGTGTGGGTGGGTTGGCCTTTCCCTCTGTTGCATTTGAGGGAAGGGCAGTGCCCCGGCTGTCGCTGCAGTTGTGCTGCTGGCACTTGGTGAGCGCTGCTGCTGTCGCCCTGCAGGCAGAAGCGGCCTGGCGTGGCTGGCGTGCGGCCCCCAGCTGGAGGTGGTGAACTCGGTGACAGGGGAGCGGCTCTCTGCCTATCGCTTCAGCGGGGTCAGCGAGCAGCCGCCCGCCGTCCGCGTGGTGAAGGAGTTCTCCTGGCAGAAGAGGACTGGGCTCCTGGTTGGCTTGGAGGAAGCAGAGGGAAGTGTTCTCTGCCTCTACGACCTTGGGACCTCAAAAGTGGTTAAAGCAATTGCTTTTTCAGGAAGGGTATGTATCTTTTTGGGGGAATGAAGGTTTTGTGTTGTTTGGTGCTGCATAATCCTGTTTCAGGAAAAGCTTTGGAGCCTCTCTTTGAAGGTTGTGTGTTTTCTGAATTGTATTAACATATTGTCAGTTCAAGTACCTGCCAAGAGAGCCTTTTTCTCAACACCCCTTTCTGCAGTTTTGTCATTTTTGTTCTAAGGCCCTAAGGAGCACCATCTTTCTGGTATTAATTTCCTTGTGGGTTTATAGTGATTGGATCTTTCAGGACTTCTACGTAGTATTTTCCCAAATTTTCCTGGTTTGTATGAGGCAGAAGGGCAGCATTCGGGTACAACAGAGAGCAATGATTTGTTTTTAAGTCTTATGAACCTGTATTTCCTGTCCCTGATGTGCTGGTGCTGGCTTCCCTTCTGAGGGTTCCTCCTGGGGCTGTCACGGGCTCTGACATGAGCGTGCCGTTCCCTGCAGGTGACTGCCATCGAGCCCATCAGCAATGACGGCGGAGCCAGCGTGAGCACGCGGCACCTGCACCAGAGTCTGCGGTGGCTCTTTGGAGTGGCAGCAGTGGCCACAGATGTTGGCCATGTCCTTCTGGTTGACCTTTGTTTGGATGATTTATCTTGCAGTCAGAATGAAGTAGAAGCATCAGGTAAGCTGCAGTTTTTAAACTTGAATTTAGAAGTAATAAAATGTGTTTCCTTTCAAAACCCAGCTTGTATCCCAGTGAAGATCCCAGCGTGCTGACTGACTGCTGGCATTTCTGACACTGCCCACTGCTGACTGCAGACAGCAGTTTGACATGGTGTGGTTCTGAACTGATCCAGAAATGGAGTGGCTTAATGCTCCTGCTGATGTTCAGAAGGGCCCTTGCTGCCCACATCCCTTTGTCCCTGTGATTCTTGCCAGTGGGAGGTAGGAATTTTTCCATTTGAGTCAGTGCAGCTGTGTGATAGGAAGTTGTGTTAGAGGTACCAGATTCCTTGGGAGTGTTCTCCTGTTCCCATCAATGCTTGGGGCAGGCTTTAGGCTTGTGTTTTACAATAAATCTGGCTTATCAAAAGTCCTTCATTTGGGTGAATGAATCCTGCAGTTTGTGTTTTCAGATTGCAGACACTGTTTTGGGTGTTGTAAGAGTGGCTTCAGGTGTTCGTATCCCTTCAAGTAGCTTCCTCATGATGTCCAATAAAGGAATTTGTCTACAGTGGTTACATTTGTACCCAGTTTTGAAATAGGAGAGAGAATACCTGTCCCATTGGAGAGTCCTTCTGTTCTCTGAATGGGTGCAGAAACAGGAATAGCTAAAAAAGATGCTGCACAAATGGGCGTTCCATTTGCAGAATTAGATTACATATGTTGTATAATCACATCAGTTTAAAATGCAATTGAAGTGGCATAATGCATTCATTTCTTGCCTGCTTTTATGTGTTCAGATCTAGAAGTTGTCACTAGAATTCCTGCTGAAGTTCCACAAAGAAGAGAAGCTGTGACCAGGGAAGGGAGGCATCTCTGTTTTCAGTTGCGAAGTCCTTCAGGAACAGCAGTGTCAACCCTGTGCTACATAAGCAGAAGCAACCAGCTCGTTGTGGGATTTTCTGATGGCTACTTGTCACTGGGGAGCATGAAAACCTTGAAGAAGGCGTAAGTAGTCACTTCCAGTTGGCATGCTTGGTGGTGCAGAGGTCTCAATTTTTTGCTTCAGGAAATATATTAATTTCAAGAGCCCTTTTTCTGTGAGTGGGAGGTTGGGTATAACCGTGGAGTGTTCAGAAATCCTCTTCTGAAGTATTAACTCATACATGGATTAAGTACAGCACCTTCTCTGCCGTGGACTGCAATTGATTTCTTACTGTGCCTGTTCATAGAGGTCTTGTAGAATGTACTGGGTCATGTCAGACAGCAGGGATGTGAGAGATCTTATTTTTCTAAGTCAGTTTGTTCTGTCCAGTCATATTTAGGGAAACAAGGCAATGTGTGTTTTTCCATGAGACCGGTTTTAGAAATTATTTTTTAGAACTAGTTATTGCAATGATAGCATGCACTGAAAGGCATCAGTATCTGAATAATGTGATTTTGGTGATTATATATATTTTAAGGGACCAGGATGAAACTAGTGAGACATGATAATTCAATGGCTGATCTGTGCCTGAAAGCATATTCTTTCCTGCATTTCAGCCTTGATGCAAGTAGGGGGCTGACCATTTCCAAGGCATTGATGTACATGAACCAATTTTTCCTTGGAAGCCTTGGAGATGAGAATAAGAGGCATGTATATTTATAAACAATAGTAAAATTAAGAAATTATTTAAAATCTGCTGAAAAGCAATGTAACTTTAAATATGTGGCAAAATTCAGATAGGGGTTTACTTTAGCAAATCTGCAGTTACTCACCATAATTACTCATACATAAATAGATAGTGGAGGCATAATTAGGTGTCAGGAAAAGATTGTGAAGGTACAACTAAGGTTCAGAAGTCTGAAATAAAATGTTTGTTACAATGCCCAATAAAGAAATGAGAAACTCCTTCTGTTCGGTGTTTTTTAAAATATGTTCAGATTTACTGCATTATAAGTTCAATATGTTGAAGTAGGCTTCAACAATAGGAACAGTGTTTTCCCTAGCAGCTGAACTAATAATTTCTGTTCCTCCTCCTCAGGCAGAGGAGGACATAAGCAGAGGTTATTGCTTTGATGGACAGAAATCTCCTCACCTTGATTGCTGCATAAAAGGTAGTCATTTGCTTGCCTCCATTATTTGTCTTTTCTATTTTTTTTTTCAAACCTGTAGGCACTACACTCAGGTTGGAGGAGAAAGGATTCCTGTCTGTGCTCTTACTTTTCAAGAGCCTGAGAATGATCTTCAAAATTGTTGCTACTTATGGGCTGTTCAGTCTACACAACAAAGGTGAATAAAAATTACAATGAGCCACTGATTTTGCTTTTTTTTTTTTTTTTTAATATTAGTTCACATAGAGTTGCCTCTAAAAGAGGACAATGACAGTATTGCTGGTTGCTTCATGAGAGCTTCAGAATTCTTTGGAGTCCTTGTGTGCTAGTTCAGCTTCCCTGGCAGAAAAGGAGCAGTGTTCAGCAAAAAAATCAATGGCTTCCAGCTGGGATAAGGAATAAGAGAGTGTAGAAGGGTGCACTGCATGCAAGAGAGGGACTGGAACTTAGGTGGGAAGAGGAAAAACATACCTCTCAGCATCAGCAAACTGCTTAGCCCAGCTGTTCATAAACTGGCAGTCTTCTTGAGCTTGACTTCAAAGCAGTTTTCATGGAGAATGGTTTACTGTGTAAAGCTATTTCCAACAATTTTAGGTCCATACTGCATATTAAAGCTTTCCAAACAAAGGCATAGTTGGCATTTGCCCCTGAAGCTGTTTGTGTAAAAATTTCCTCCTCTATGTTTTACTGGCTAAGTGTGACCAATTATCATGTTTTGGGAAGCAGTGTTTTTCTTTTCAGCAAGAGCATGCTCTTAAGTCAGTTTCAGCCTAGATCCAGCCTAATAAAATGATAATGAGGACTGTAAAGCAGCTTTGTAATTAAACCTCCTCATTTATACCTTTTTCAGTGAAGGGAATACTGTGAATTTACATCTCTTGAAGTTAGCATTTGGTGGCAGGAAATGTCTGGCATCTGGAGAAGTCATGTATGAGGTAAGACAGGCCTGTATGTGAGAGATTAAAAGATGAAGTTTCCCGGAGTATCAGTTAAGTTGGCTCCTTGTATATGAATGACAGCTGAAATTTCTAGTCATTAAAATGAATGTGTGATGAGTTTATGGAATTGTAGTGCTTTATCTTATGGAACCGTCCCTTGGTGTAGTGGACATCTTGTTCTGGTCTGCATTTTTGATTAAAATTGATTTTGTCATTAGTCATTTTATAAGATGAGATTCTTTGCTTAGCCTTCATGTTAGTTTTTCAAAGAGATGGTTTTGGTTTTTCTCAATTACTGTGCGTATGAATCTGTTATTTCCAAAATTCGTGAATAAAATAGAATAGAATGTGCATGTTTCAGAACAAATGTTACCATGTTTTTTCAATAATGAAAGACTTTTTAATTTATTCATTTATTTTAGACACTGATATTCATTTGTAGCATTTCCTGGAACCATTGAGAGAAAGCTTGTCTCTTCTCAGATTAAATCAATTAAATGTATAGAATGAGAATATGTTGTTTCATGCCAGTTCGTTTTAGATCTCTGAAAGTTTTGGAAACTCATTTTTTGCTTGGAAGTGGTTTTGCTGGTTTTTTTTTTTAGTTTGGTGTTTTGTTGGGCTTTTTTATTGTAGAGCTGCTATTTGTCCACAGTACACATATTCACATATTGTATAGTAGACAGGTTAAATGAAGGCTGTACTGGAAAGACAATATTTCACTTAATGCTTGCTTAGAAAATGGTGGTGGCAGAGGTTCAGGGCCATCCTTTCTGTATATCTATTTCTGAGTGTCTCAAAGCAGTTTCTTGCTCTGTAGTAATTTGGAATCTTAAACACATTGTCCATGTTCATCCCATGTCCTCACCATAAGGAATTGAGGGATATTTCCCTGATAAGAGTTCATGGGGTTTGAAAGAAGGTTTTAAATCTCTAGGAAGTTCTCTTTGTTGCTACAGAGGTGAGTGTTCACTCTACTGATGTGCCTATCAATAACATCTCAGGACAGACCTTTAGCTGCTCTAATGTCAGGTTCTGTAATCAAAACACGGAGCAAAGGCTTTGTGTGAAGATGTGTTGCATTGTTTTAGATGTCTCTTTGCAAGTATATGTTCAGGTTTGTAAAGACACTTTGATGATGCAAGGAATTCTACAAAACGTGTTTAGATGTAGACTAATGTTAGGGAAATGCTAAATTCTGAAAATGTGCAAAAGCCTTTAGAGTAAAACTTGCCTGTTATGACTTGACACTTAATTCTCTTGCATGTCAGATGTAATTCCTGTTGATGGGAAACATACTGTAAAATAAGCATATTATGTCAGATATTTGCATTAGTTCATACTTGGATATAATGTATATTGGTTATTTCAGAATTGCCTTTCCTCTCTTCTTAATTTTTTCCCCCAGGATTTTACATGTTGTGTCAAGCTCTTCAGTTTAGATCTCTCTGGTGGAATCTTTCCCTGGAGAGGGCAGACCAGCAATACTAAATTCCTCAGATGTCAGACCATAGAAAAATTTTGCAACCATGCTGACAGAGAAGATAAGGTTAATGAAGGTTTGTTCTGATGCCCCTGCTTGGTTATTCTGAACTGCATGGTTTGGAAATCTGAGCAATGAATGCTGTTCTGTACCCACAGTCCTAAAGTCTTAAATATTCATCTAGCTGATCTTGCTGGGCTTATTGTATGCTTAAGTTATATGAGACTTCTTATCCCTCTGAACATAATCTTTTCAGGGAAAAAGTAGGCTTTATTTTATGTTTGCTGGGATGGTAGAGCAGTGTATGGGGTCATCTGTGTAAGGATGGTCAGTCAGTTTGTTCTGCCAGTTGTCTTCATTGAATAGTAAGATCATTCTATTGCTTAGGAATGTTACCTGAATTGTTTTTTGTCCTGCTCAAGCCTCTGGCTGCATCCAGTGTGCATCCAGTGAATCTAGTTCCCCAGGGCTGAGAACTGGAGCCAGTCCTGTGAAATATCTTCATCAATAATCTGAATGAGGGGATCAAGTGCCCCCTCAGTAAATTTGGGACAACATCATCATGAACAAGAATGTTGATCTGTTGGAAGTTAGGAAGGCTTTGCAGAGGGATCTGCACAGGCTGGATTGATGGACCAAGGCCAGTTGTAGGACTTTCAAACACCTTTTGTAATGCTACAGGCTTGGGAAAAAGTAGCTGGAAAACAACCAAGGTATCCTGCATGACAGCTGGCTGAATACAAACCACCTCACCACATTAAAAAACCCAAAATCCCCCAAATAATTATTCATTCAGCATGCAAAACTTAATTAATAATTGTGTATTTCATTTTGCTTGAAACAAATATAATTTGAATAAGAAAAAGAGGCACTGAAACCTATTGCAGAGATGGTTGCTATTTCATAATTTCTTTTATCATTCCTAAGTGCTGTGTTTCATGAATGAAATAACAGCAAATATCTCGTATTTTCTACAGTAAGAAACAATGTCTTGTCTTTGGCAGCAATTTCTCCTGACACCAGTGTATCAATCTTCAGTTGGCAAGTGAATACCTATGGTCAGGAAAAACCATCTGTTCATTTGGGAGTGTTTGACATCAATCGCTGGTATCATGCCCAAATGCCAGAGTCACCAGGGTAGGTTTTAATTAAGAGGTTTCAGCATCTCTACAAAAGGTTAATTTGAAAATTGCTATTGAGCTTATGAACTTGTTTTCTTTAAGGCCAGAAGAATTCCTTCATGATTGCCCCTATTTTGCCCTGTGGTCACTGGATCCTGTAATAAGCATGACTTCTCCAAACCTCATTTTGGATATTCTGGTACACGAGCGTAGTCTGAGTCGGGGAGTTCCTCCTTCTTATCCACCACCTGAACAGTTCTTTAATCCAAGCACCTATAATTTTGGTAGGTATTTCACTGCTTCTCTTTTGAATAGTGGCAAGCTTTGGTGGAGGTGAAATGCCACTTGAGGGGTTCTCTTTCTTGTTCATTGTGACATGAAAACCAAACCAAAAAAAAGCCCCACAAACCTTCTCCAACCTGGTTACTGTGTCCTGACAAGGCACTTAGTCTTGTGAGACATATCTGACAGGCAGCTGAGTTTTGGGTTTTGGAGCTTCTGTAACATGGCCTGGGAAGGGGTGATGGTCCCAAAATGAAAAGCCTTTGAGCTGAGGCCCAAAGCACAGCACTAGATAGCTCTCAAGTTTCTAGAGACAGAGAGTAACTCCTTTTTATGGGATGTGTGTGAGTGATGTGAGGAAGGAAAGTGGTGCTGGAGGTTTGTCTTTGCAGACAGCAGTATTTATAAAGCATAAGCTGGTGAGAAGGTGCCAGGATCTGTCAAATGTTCCTTGTTTCTGCAGATGTGACCTGCTTGCTCAGCTCAGGAGTTGTTCACATGACTTGCACCGGCTTCCAGAAGGAGGTGACTTTTTTTACTGTATTGAAAGTGTCAAGAGATGAACCTTTGGTAACTTTTCTCTTGCAGTGCTTTGAGTGTCAGAGACCACTTGATGCTCACACTGCCCATCCACATGCTTAGCTGCAGTCATATCGTGCCAGTTTGATGCAGATGGCACTGTTGTAGGGAGGCATGAGCAGGGATTGAATGGCTGGGAAGGATGGGTGTGGTGGAAGCTGGGGAAGGTGTTTGCTTCTTTGTACGGTGTGGAGTTGGGGTCTTGATCCCTGATGAACTTGAGGATGGAGAGAGGTAAAAGTGATTTAACTGTTGAGGAAGAAATGCATGTTTTTTCTGTCAGCCTTGGCCAAATTCTGATTCCTGAGCCACTGCACAGCTTTTGACAAACTCTTTCAAATTAAGTTCCAGCTCACTAAATATTTCAGCTTTGGCACAAACAAGCACAGATATGTGATTTGATATGTGATTTGAAGTTGTGTGTTAGGTTTAACTTTTACAAAATGTAATTTGTGTCACAGAAAGTACCAGGCCTGTGTTTTGACAGAGAGGCTGGAAAATGCTTCCTTTAGCATTGCAGGAGTTGGTATTTTCTTCTACAGGGTATTTTTTAAAAAATTGAAACCATTCGTTTGGCTGTTGTTTTTAAGGCAGAACCTTCATGATTGAATGCTGTCTTAACCTGTTTTGATTGATGTTCCAGACCCTGAAGTTTTTGAAGAAATGTGGTCCTTTAATAAGTGAAGCCATCCGTGACAGCTACTCTCGGTGTCTTGTAGCTGGCTTGCTGTCTCCAAGACTGGTTGATGTCCAGCCATCCAGTCTGAGTCAGGTGGGTGTATGCTGGAAAATCCAGAGAGAAATATATGCACCTTGTCTGAAGGCTGTAGAGGCTACAAAATATGACCATCTGAGTTTTACTTGCAAGTTGCTCTAAGAGGCAGGTGTTGACATTATTTAGCAGAAATAATAATATTCTTAGATCCAGACTCTAAATTTGACTTGGAAGACCCCTCTGTGCAAGCTGACCCAGCCCACATAGTGCTTATTTTGCAAGTCTGATGTAGGCTCTTATATTTTGATTAGATGTTCTGATATCAGCTCTGGTTGGGAAGTAACTTGGGAAAGCAAGAAGTTTTATGATGACATTTCCTGAATTATGACTACATTGTTCAGAGACTTTTTATGCATTTGAGGAGTGATTGCTTTTGGATGCTAGAAAGAGAAATGTCAGAATTAAGTCAAGAAGCTTGGGTTTGAATTTCTTTGGCCACTCTAAGCAGTATTGGGCATGTTTCCTTGTCTGAAACCAGGTTTCAGAAAAAGATGGAAGTATCACACATGCTTTCAAATGACAGAATGTGTAGAAATATCTTTGAATGTAATAATTTAACTTAGAAGGAAAACATATTTTTGAATATGTTTTAGAAAAAAGAGAGACAAGGAAAAAAAAAGAAAAATGTCAATTTCTATGCAGGATCATTTCACCTGAAATAAATGTCTTAACACCAGCTGGAATTAGCTGCTACATTATTTCCATGTGTGTGCATGCCTGTGCATTATCCTTCTCAAGGACTGCCATGGCATTAGAATACAGTAATTGAACAGCCTGAAATTCCAGACCATTAGAACTGAAATGTTTCCCATTTTTTATGTTGCTTTAACAAATTGAAACTTAATGTTTTGGCTGTCAGAGCTGCTTCCTGTCTTGCTGGTCTCAGGAGCTGCTTGGCCTCAGCTTCACTGTCTCCATGCAAACACAGTGGTGTTTGCTCTGTCCCCTTCATGTGTTCCTGATGGCAAAGGGTTGTGCCCGCAGTGCATAATGGGTGTTAGCAGGGGATGCTACTGGAAATAGTTAACTGGGACTCAGTGAATGAAGACTGAAACCCTGAGGCAAAGAAGTAGAGATTGAAACTAGCCTGCATAAAGTTGAAATGTCAGAGGAAAACGTTCCTGTGTTCCTCAAACCAAGCAGCAGTCCAGCCTGTGGGTAGAATGAGGAAAGAGTCAAGAATATGGAAGTAGCTGCATTTGCAGGTGATGTCTGAGTGGGTAACCAGTCAGCAGCAAACACTTCTGTCAGTGGCTCAGGTAGTGTCTGATTCAGAGCTACTACATGGGTCACTGACAGAAACTGCAGTGTTTATCAAGGTGAGACTGAGAGGAAAAGTCTGCGAGGTTGTGATTTGCTTTTGTCTGTTCTGTTCAGGAGGAGCAGTTAGAGGCAGTGCTGTCAGCTGCTGTGCAGACAGGCTCTTTAGAACTTCTGACGGGATGCATTAAACACTGGACTTCTGAAGGTAATGCTGCTTCCACTGTTTTTGTTTGTGTTTTGGTTAGAAATCGTGGCTTCATGTCCTTTTTGTTTTCTGTTTTTAAAGAGCAGCCAAGTTCTGCTGTAAATTTACGGTTTGTTCTTGAGTGGACGTGGAACAAAGTGATCTGTACAAAAGATGAACTGGACCAAATATGTGAGTAGCGGTGTGGTGGTTTTTAAAACCTGGAGTCATTCTTTGTAAAGGATCTTCTTCAGTACTCTGCCAGTGCATGCTGCTGGTTCTTTAAGCGGTTCTTTAAGTCTCTTGTGGCTGTTGAAGTGTTGTAGTTTGGAAGTGTGCAGTTGCTGTGCTGAGTGATGATTCAATGTTTCTCCTTGACAAGGTGTTCCGCTGTTTGACGGCTCCTGCAACTTCATTGACCCGCAGACATTACAGTCCCTCCAGCACTGCCAGCTGCTGCTGAGCAACCTCAGCACAGTCCTGAACTGTTTTCTAGCAGAAGCCCGAGAGCTTACAGAGAAAGGTTGGTGAGAGCCCTGCTGGGCCTTTGGTGTGATTGTTAACTTTTGGAAGGATGCTTGGGTTGTAACTGTGGAGACAGGAGCTGCTGTTGTTTTGGATGGTTGGGAGAGAGTCAGGTTGAGCTGGGAGGAGGGGTTTAAATCTGATCAGTTGGGACTTTGATTTAAGCCACTTTGAGTTCAGGGGAGCAGCTTGTTGTGGAATTCATGAGGCTGGGTAGGAGAAGGTACACTGGTTCAGCACTGAGCTGAGTAATCACCTGGGCAGCAGTTGCAGCAACTGAGTGTGGTAATGCTGAGAAGTGTTCCTAATTGTTAGCTAGCAATTGATAGTTGTGTGCAAATTGCTGGGAAATAGAAAGGAAACCAAAATGAGTAAAGCAATTTCCTTGAGGTTTTTGGCTTCTGATTTTAAAAATTGTTGTTCGCATGTCGAGGGAAAAAGAGGACAATAATATCTTTTGCTAAAGTAAAAATCTCTGCTATATGGAAAACAAATGTTGTCTTCTTGAGTATATCTTATAGTTTAGGCTTTATTTTTCAATTTCAATCCTTAGTGATTCTGTTTCTTTGTAGTGACTGGGGGTTTTTTGGTGGGGGTTGGAATGGTGGTTTTTCCTTCAAATTCATAAGTGATCCAGAGGGACAACTACAAAGACAGGTTTCCACTGTGTGTGTTCATATTTTCTCTTTGTTCTGCAAAGGGGGTTTTGTAAAATGAAAGGAATTGCAAAACTCAAATCAGGTTTTGCCTTTCTTTCAGGTTTTTCAGACTTGACAAATAAGCAGATGGTAACCAGCCTCATTTTTTTGTATGTACAAGTGGTGATCTGGTTCTGTCGATCCAGTCTCCTTCCTGAGGGTTTAGGTAAGCAGAACCTGTAGTACCAGCACACTCATTTTGATAGTAAAAGTAGTACCTGCATGTTTTGAACCTTTGATTTATTGCTTGGAGTGAAAGTGCAGCTTGGAAATGCTCTTAATTGAGACACCTTATAAATTCCATTTTCAGCTTTAATCATTTTACAGATGCTCACATGTTCACAAAGTAATTCCTTTGAGAGTGGTTGATTTAGGAGTAGCCTTTGCTTACCCTACGTGCTCTGAATGCAGCATCAACAGCAAACATGAAACTGATCTTGAGAGAAGAAGTAGTTGTAGTTCTGCAGTTGGCAGCAGTAGTAGTTTTGTCTTAGTTCTCCTTTAGCAAAGGCAGAAACAAGATTAGATTCTTTGAGAGTTGGAGGCTTCTTGAGGTTGTGTGATTTCCAAAATTTTAGTTGAAAAACGTGGTCTTACTTTAACTTGCTTTTACTTTATCACCCGTAGATAATCAAGATGATCACATGCATTTGTCCAGACCTTTCTACGATTACCCTCTGATTCAGAGCTACTATACGGGTCACCGAGAGAAACTCGAGCGCTTATCAAGGTAAGACTTAGAGGAATTCTCTAGAAAGCTGCCACTGTTAGACTGTGTGAGAGTGATTATTTTTGCAGTTAAAACCCTTTGTCTGCACTCCTTGGCATTACACATAACAGAGCATGAAAGCAAACCTGGAACCCAAAAGGTCATTGCAACTCTTCTCTTGGGTTAGTGCGTTGGACTCCTTGATGAAAAAGTTCATTGTGAGCTAAGGACCATCTTTGCTCTGAGTCTAAAATCTGTGACATTGAGAGGCTGGAATGAGTGTTTTACTCTGTGCAAGCCCTTGGTCCCTTTTGTTGCAGAGGCAAATGGGATTCTGATTGCTTGATGATTGATGGAATGGTTTCCCAGCTGGGAGAGGAAGTGGAGAAGTTGTGGCGGAGAGATGAAGGCGGCACTGGGAAATACCCACCTGTTAGTTTACATGTGAGTGTTGTGTTCACTGCAAACCCCAGCAGCAGCAGCAGTCCCCTAAAGCCAATGATGGTGAAAGACAGGAGCATTAGAAAACCTTTTCATCTTTCATTTCAGGCCCTGCTGGATCTCTATTTGCTAGAAAGCATTGAAGAAAGCAACAAACATGCAATTGTATCCTTTCCAGATTGTGTTATTTCTCCTTCAGTAATAACAGCATAAATGTTCTTACATGTTTGTCACCTATGTGTTTTTTGCAAATTCTTTTCTGATACAAGCAAACAGGTTCCCTAAAATATTCAAGATAAAAACCTTGCTTAGTTTCTTTCAAAATGTAATAGTTTTTAGTTTTTTTAAGCGCTCCTTTCTGTAGCAAAGGACTGTGTATTAGAACAGTGCCTGAAATATGCTGCTTCAGAACAGAAGGGTTTGTAACAGCAATGGTTTTCCAGTTGCTGATTTGTTTCCCAGCCCAGCTAACAATGTTTGCTTTTTTTTGTGTAAAAAGTACAAGTACACAGAATAATAAAGAGGGGGTTGAGAACAGTCATTGGGCTGAAGCCTAATTTTTAAGCTGCTGGAACATGCAGACTTTCCTTTGTTGTTTGTTGGCTAAATGAAGAAGAGAGGCTGGAAAGCAAAGGGTTAAAAATGGTTGTGGTCCCAAGCTGCCTTACTCAGACACGATCCACATGCAGTTTTAAACACAGTTTCAAGCAGTCAGTGCCAAGTTGCATTGTAAGGGCACCATAATTTGTGTTGATTGTGTGAAGACAGGAAATGGGGAGAATAAACAGCTGTAGAACTTGTTTTCTTTAATAATTAGGCATTGGATGGTGAAGTGTGTTGCCAGTCCAGCTGGTAGCTTCACTGACAGAAGCAGAAGCCTGGGTTTGTAAGAGCAGTATATAAACACCCAGTATCTGCCTCTTTGATTGCCTTACAGAAATCCACAATTGTTTATTTCTGGAAGTATATTCAGAATACAGTTTTGAGATCAGGACCTGCCTATTGATATAAAGGTTTTTAATAGCTTAAAATGGCAAGATCAATACCTTGGGAAGTTCTGCTTTCTACGACTTTCATATTCTTATTTCATTCTTTTGCTAAATGTAATGTGATACAAGTTTTTGGTCTTAGCGATTTATTCGCCTTAATCAGGTACTCTCAGACAATTTACTTGCTGCTGGATATCATCCATTTCTTTCCAAATAAAGCAGAAACTTTACTTGTTTCCTTTCTAACTGCCTTTGCTATCTCCTGGGGTCTTGTTAAACTGATTCGAGGATTTTGGCTTCTAGATCACAATGATTATGAAGTAAGTATGAAACAGTTGAGTTGGACACACATTGCACTGCAGAGCTGTAACCACTAAAATATTTTAACAATTGCTACTTAGGTGTTACAAGCACCTAAGAGCATAAGAAGCTTTTTTTTTAACAGTGGCCTGACATCTTCAGCAACAAGTTATGATTTGAAATTTTGTTTTAACTACTTTGACAGAAATTGATTGAAACAAAGGCATAATCAGCATAAATAATGCTTAATGTTTGAATTTTTAAAGCCATCTCTGTTTTAGGAGGTTTTCAGCTGACTGGTTGGGCACTGATTCTAAGAGTGTTTTTGGTACTTGAAGCATGGAACATTTGAGACAGAAGACTGCAGGAGTGATGTGTCAGCCTGATCTTCCCAATGCTTTAGGTTGTTTTTTACCTGTCACTATGTGAACAGAACCAATTTGATTATCAAGTAACTTATTATTTAGTAATGTATTTATAAAAAGAGATATTTGAACACAGAATTTCATGAACTTACAAAAATCTGAATAGTTAGTTTTAAGACATTCACAATTGTATTGCTGATTTTTTTTTTCCTGCAAATACTGAAGAATTTTACTGATGTGTCCTGGATCAAGTATTTTGTTATTTAGACCTCTGAGTTGGTCTAACCCACGTCCAGCCTTGCTGCAGAAAGTTTTGACTCTTTGTTGCCTGGCTGTGTGTATCTGTGGTAATGAAGCTGTTCTCAACTTGTGCAGAATTCCCTGGCCCTGCTCTTCCATCCAGCTACACTCAAGACAGTGTCATGGCAGCACATGAGGATAATCCAGTCCCTGATGTGCCAGGGGGAGCACAGGCGAGCCCTCAGGTACATGCAGATGATGAAGCCGTCCATGTCCAGCAGCAGTGAGGTGCGGCTGTTCCTCACCGTGCTCTTGTCCAACAGGTAAGGAACCTCCCCTCTTTTGGCATTCACATCTTGGGAAATGTGGAGAACTGATGGCACAACTGGGGCTCCCCTCCATTTCCTTTGAGCTTTGAATGGATACCCTCACTGTGGGGCATCTTCCTGGCCTCAGTGTTTCCATTGCTTTCCATGTCCTAAACCTTAACTGCAGGTGCATGGTGGAGGCTTGGGGTCTGTTGCAGCAACACACCACGAAGTTAAACATAGAAGAGCTGCTAAAGCACATGTATGAAATCTGTCAGGAGATGGGGCTGATGGAGGATTTGCTGAAGCTGCCCTTCACAGACACAGAAAAAGTGAGTTTGGAGAAGAAACAAAAAAACCCTTGTCTCTTGGGCAAGAGAGGAGGCAGAATGGTGATGATGTTTGAAATGTGTTATTTCTCACAGGAGTGTTTGGAGAAGTTTTTACAGACCAAATCTGGTGTTCAGAACCATGAATTCCTCTTAGTCCACCATCTGCAGCGTGCCAACTACATCCCAGCACTCCAGCTGAATCAGTCCATGAAGGCCCATCTGTTGGTAAGGGTAGCAGTCCTGCTGAGTGTGCAAGTTTCTGTCAGTGTGACTGATCACTTTTGATAGTCCTCAAGAAAAATCTTGCTTTCTCTTTTATACCATTATTTGAAAGACTAGGAATAAGTTCCTACACGTCAAGTTACAGCTGAACCTAAAAGGTGGCTGAAATAATTTTACTACTGCAAACTGCCGTGTGAAGTTATAAATTAAATGTTCAGTGGTTGACTCCACTGAAAGTTTGTTTGTATCTGACAAAAAAAAATAGGTATCTTTTGTACCATCTCATATTCAGTTCCTCAGATCCTGCTGTTATATATGGTTTAGCTAGGGAAGTTATTTTTGTAAGTTTTTTTCTGTGGAATAAAGAGTATGTTGTCTGTCACATCTTGTATCTTGCCTGACAGCAGTCTGGATAGTCAACAGGTCAAATATGTGTAGTGGGGTTTAGTTGTGGTTTTGGGTTTTTTATTTTCTCAAATTATAGTACAAGCTCTCTGATTCCAGTAGTTTCATGCTACCAATTTTATGACATAAATTCTAACCTATGTTTCTCAAAATATCCAGATCAAATTTTGCATTATGTGAACTTCTCTTAGGGATATCTGATGCATGTGTTGTTTTTTGAAAGTGTATTTTTTCAGTAAGTCAAACTTAAAAGGTAGTCTTGGAAGGTTTAAGTGTGTGAAAACTGTGTGTGAAAACTGTGTTCCAGACAGGTGTGTGTAAGTAGATTTTCTTAATTTTCCCATCATTTTGTCCAATGTAATTTGCAGTTGCCCTGTGTAGTCAGTAATCTCAGATATCTTTATTTCATTATAACCAGAGGAAAGCCTGCTCTTCCATAAGCCATTTGAAAATTGCAGGTGTTAAGAATTATGTAAGAATAGGGCTCTGCAAAGTGCCAGAGTCCTTTTAACTAGGAGTTTTATGTTCTACTTTTATTCCAATCTTCTTTGCACTTATCCAAAACTACCAGGTGAAATTGGTGTGTGCTTCTGGGTGGAACCTGCTGTGGTTCTGTGCAGTGGATTTGTTCTCCTTTGTCTGTAGAGCAAATTTAGGCCTTAGTTAGAAAGAGCAGAGACAGTCCTGTGCAATGAACTTCTGGTGAATTGTTAACTTCTTGCTTTGCACATTTCCTTTGTCAGAATGGTCGTGATCCTCGTTTGAGAGAGAGAGCAGTAGCCAGAAATTCTTTGTTAGACCAATACATCAAGGTCCTTCCCACAGTCCAAAGGAAGCTGGCAGTAGAGAGAGCCAAGCCGTACCGTTTGCCTTCATCGGTCTTAAGAGAAGGTAATTTGAGAGAAGGGAACGAGGATGTGCAGCTGGCCATCACTTTGAATGCACAAGGCTGATACTGCTCCCTCTTGCTTTACAGTGCCAAGGCCAAAGCCATTATCAACAGCAACAAGGCAGGCTAATGCGGGAAATGTGCATACAAGAACAAGTTTAATCACTAAAGTACTGTCCAGATTTAAAGAAGCATGGCTAGGAAACAAGACAACCAGTTTCTCAGAATATAAGAAGTAAGCAGCCTGTTCACAAAGTTTGGCCTTGTTTTATGTGTTTGAGGGGAGACAGAAAAAGGAGAGAAATCTCTTTGAATTGTGTTAGTGTCTTGGTGGGAAGGTACATGTGAAAATAGCTTTGTTTTGCATTTTTGCACATAAAAAATACGTTTGAGACACAACTCATCATTAGTATTATTTGGAGAACTATACTTTTCTACTATGATAATCTTAGTTAGGCAAATACATGTGTTTACATTATGAGAAATGTGCTTGCAGAGTTTAAGACAGCTGAAACTAAAGCTTTGACCACCACCAAGCTCTTGGTGTACAGATTTTGACAGATGAACAAAGAGAAGTGCCTGTCACTTCCATGTGGGCCTAATGTAACACCCCAGCAGTGAGGGTTTACCTGTATTTCTTGTTCACTGGGTGTTCGTGTTGTCAGCATCACTTTTTTTTTTTAAATTTATTTCTTGATTTTCCTAGTGTAAAACGAGTATTTTAACAGGTTACTGGATTTGGTGGTTCGTCCTGGTCCTTCCCGCTCTGTGGCACAGGATGAGACCCAGCAGCAGCCCCCATGCAGAGCTTCCACTTCTTTTGTGGCATCCAGCCCCCCGAGAGCAAATACAGATTGCTCCAGCTCCCAAAACAACCTGCCAGGAGCATCAGAGCTGAATGTACTTGAAACTCCTCTTGTGGTCAAGGTTTGTATTTTAAAAAGTCAGTAGCAACCAACCAAACCAGAAGCTTGTGAGCTTTGTTTAAAATGAAACCCCTGGATTCAAATGGTGAGGTATTTTTTGCACGCATGTAGTTATTGTATACACAGTCTTTTCCAGCAGTAAAACGGGCACAGAGGGAAAGTTTAGTTTTCAGTTAATTGCAGCGGTCACCTTGTCCCACAGCTTTGAGAAATACACTTGTTTTTATTGCATGGAACAAAGTTCAACCTGGACTTTTCAGTCTATACTTAGCTGCCTAAAGATGCAATTTGTGGCTTAACCATGTCATTATTTAAGTGCCAAGTAGCTTTGTGTATTTTGATGTGCATTTCTACAATCAAGAACTGTGCTTCAAACTCTTAATCCAGTGTCATGAATTACAACTGAGCAATGTCAGTGATGTGAGTCTCTGTCAGATTCAGTGATGACTCTCTGCAGCAGTTTTGCTTATCAGGTGTTTGTGTTAAACTGTATTTCCAGTCATTGCCATCAAACTGTTACCGTGCAAGGCAGTAACACCTGACACGGCCCCTTGGTTCTGATCTTTTTGCCTTTGCCTACCTGAATGAAATCATTGCCATCTCCCTAAATTATAACCTTTTTCTTGTTAGGAAATATCATCTATACTATTGAACTAGCTTCATCCTTCTCCTTTCTAACTCTTTCAATACCGTAAAACATTTCCGAGCCAGGAAAACCTGAACACTGCTCCATGAGGATATGTAGGTATTTTTACAGCACTATCCTTTAATCTTGTGTGCAGATTGATTAATTAGTGCAGAAATAAGCTGTGGCTGTTGCTCTGTTGACTGACATCTGGAATACAGCAATTGAAAACACTGCCTCGTGGAATAAGGGTTGTGTGCCTTTTAAAAGAGCAGTGTAGAAACCGCAAAAATTACTGGGATAGGAGAGAACATTGTAGGCAACAAGATGCTATATTCTTGTTTCTTCAGGAATTTTGAAAAATAACCTGTTATAACTGAATCTTTAAGCATTGGGTACCCAATTGTATTTTACCCTGTCAGAGGCAGTGGGGTCGCTCTGCACTGCTCCACAGCCAGAGGGCACTGCAATGCCATGGGCACCCCTGGCCGTGTACACACCTTGTGTTGGGAAAGTGCTCCTGGTCATGGGCCGTGGCAAATGGTCAGTTCTGGAGAGAAATACCAGAAACAGAGCATGTGAATTGCACACAGGGACTGCTCTGAGTCCTGTGCCTCAAACACATAAACTCTCAGCTCTGAGGTGGTACATATATTTCACATTCAGGGGTGGTCTTAAGGGAAAAGCAGCTTTTCTGTGTCTTTAATTTCTTCTAGCTCGGTGTGAAATTAGTCTGCTTGCTACTGAATAAAGCATTAACAGACATTTTTTAACTTTAGGTTACTGAAGACAGTGCAGTGACAGCATAAACTTAAGAAGCAGCACCTGAAAACCCCACCATATAGTGATCTACATCCATAAGGCAATCTTCAACACAGCTATGAGACTACAAAGCATCAATCTGTATGTGATTTGCCTCAGAAAAATAAAGGTCAGTGTGATACAGCTGAGGGACACAGAGACTTTTGTGACCATAAGTATCTCAGAGTAACTTTCATAGTTTTTACAAGTTCTACTGATAAAACAAAAAAAGCCTCTACACGGAAACAGAATTTAATGTGTTCACACTCCTGAAAATAATGAAGGCTACCTTTCAAATATTCCCGTGACTCAAAGCTTCCATTGCCCACAAATACCAACCCAGAAATCAGACAAAAGGACAAGACACTCATAATTCTGAGGCTAACAACAAAAAGCAGGCTCATCAACCACAGTATCAAGCAGTGTGAAACAGGTCAGTGCATCCAGAACCTGGATCACATCAGGTCAGATTCCAAAAACAATCAACAGAACAAGCCTCCTTCTTTACAGAAGCAAAAGCACAATACAGTTCATGACTACTTACCTAACTACAGAGACTACACATAGATCTGCACTAACAACAATTCTTAAATAAAGATTAATTGAAGATGTTAATAAAGACAAATACCAAACACACATTAGAAATAACTAGTAGCTTATCTGCTAAGGCACTTCTGTTTCCAGGCTGCCTGCTTTACATAGTTGCAGAATGGGGCAAAGCAAGGCAGCTATGCTTACTTGTGAAGCAGATGGTGTAGTGGGTCCATGAAGTAGGAACTTGAACTTAGATAATGAGATTAAGATTCCAGAATTAGTACCCAAGAAGTTACCAATTTAATAGGTCTGTGAATTAACACTCAATATCCACCCTTTAGGGGTTTGCTCACTATAGCAAATACTATTATAGCTTTTAACTTGGATTTTCTTCTGTTTCTGCTGCAAACAATAGCATAGTGAAACTGTTTTATCATTAGGCTTTTGCAGCCAAATGGGTTTTATTAGAGTTATACCCAGGAAAGGTGTTAGTTCATACAGTTATGTTCTCACTTCAGACTTCAGGCTTGCTAATAACAGAGAACTCAACACCACGCTTGTTGAGGCGATCAATCAGTTTTGTTTTCGAGAAGGCAGCTCCTGGAGAATACACACCACCCCTGTAAGTGAAAATCAAAAAGGAGAAACATTAGTGGCATAGTGTTTGAGGGACACCTTTTGTTAAGCTAGAGATGTGCTTCCCTGACTAAGAAAGAAAAAGCCACTTAGTCCGAGAAGAGAGTGGGTGAGGAATTTGGCAGGGTGGTTATAATCATAGGTTCATTTCTGCATCCAGCAAACTCTATAGAAACCACTCCATTAACTGAACATAAAGACATTGATGCCAAGGCCTGACTAAAAGCCTAGTGAAGAGCAGTGGCTAGTGAAGAGCAAGTGGCTTTAAATCAGCTTGCAGTGAACCATCTCCCTTGCACAGCCAGTTGGGTGAGGTAACACAAATCCACAGGGCTGATTAAGTGTATTTTCAAAGAGAAACATTTGCACACAGTAGCTTTAAGGAGAGCAAGCTGCTCAGCATGGGAGGGTACTTACTGTTTAGGCAGAGAAGCTGAATCTTCCAGAAGAGATAGAGCTGCTTGAACCATTGCAATTGGTGTAGCAACATATCCAGGCTCTGACAAAAAAACAAACCAAACCAAAATCCCCCAATGAAATACAGTACCTTGAAATGTAGAATGTAATCTTGCTCTTCCCTACAGCATTCTGGAGAATAATGTCTTTAGCAATGAAACAGCCTTTCCCATTTAAGAACAGCTTTTTTTTTACCTAGTAAACAGACCAAGTAGCTGGTGAAATCCTTAAGATCTAATCCAGATAAATACTGCTTCACATAATGGCCTCTAACCATGCAACTGTGTGGTTAGAGGCCATGTGGTTCTGTCACCATGATGTGAGTGACCACATTATGGTGACAGAAGGCTTTCTGACACAGCAAGAGCTTTCCCCATCCTGTATTCAGTTCAGAATTTTACCATGCAACACTTGCATTCTGCCACAGCTCCAGTTATTTAAAGCTATGCTCCAGTAACTCATTTCTGAATGTGCATTCTTGCTCTCTCCAAACTTCAGGTGTCATCTCACCTCAAGGAATAACCTGAACAAAACTATGTATTAGTCAGAAATTATACCAGACCTGTTAAAGTTCACTCTCTGGGAACTGGAAATAAACAAAGTACTAATTCCAGGCTGTAACAACTAAAAACAATTCTTAAAGCCCTCTTCCTTCAAAAGGTCTGCTCTGCAAAAATGAAAATCAGACCAGGGAAAGTCAGAGGGAAGAGATTCACAAGAATGCAAGTGAACTGGCTATTTCAAAACCCAGGTCACAATGAATTCTAGTATCCAAGTTAACACACTGTGAAGGCTGTTGGATTTGTTCCTGTTGCAGATGCTTCTCAAGGGTGAAAGGGACAGCAGTGCAATCAGAACTGTATTTTAGAACAGGGAATGTTAGGCAAAATACATACCTGGTCCTTTCACCTCAGTGCAGATCTTCACATTTGGTTTGGCATTCTGGGGATCTTGTCCCTCACTGTAACCCTCACCAAAAAAAGTCATTGTAAAAGAGGTTCCATCCATCTGTAGTGGACAAGACAAGCATGGTCACCAAAAGAGAAACTGGTTGCTACCAGAAAAGCACAAGTATCCAAATTCTATATATAGAATCCTGCCAAAGACTATAATCCATTTAAACATGAAAGGAGTTATTTTGAATTACTGCTTAAAAGGTTAATTTGAGTTTTTAACTGCTTCCACTTTGTTGCACTGGCCTTGTACTAAAGTCTGTTTGTTCTCTCAGTACTTCCAGTCCTGGGTTTTTTGCTAATCAGTCTCCCTTGGTCATCACCTTTGATAGAGTGCTCTGAGCCGTCCATGGAAATACATCAGGCCCAGCAACATGATCCATTTATTCCTCATAGGAGTTACACACACTTTGATGTCTAAAAGCAGAAGGTGTGGTTATTTAAATATCCAGTAACTATCTAAACAGGCACACACAACATGCATTTGGACCTAGGGAGGAAGTTGTATGAGTGAAGGCTGAGGCTTCTTGGTCTGATCAGCCTGGAGAAGAGGAGACTGAGGGGAGACCTCGCTGCAGTTACACCTCCCTTGTGAGAGGAAGAGGAGGGGCAGGCACTGATCTCTGTGGTGCCCAGACAGGACCCAAGGGAATGGCCTGAAGTTGTGTCTGGGAGGTTTAGGGTGGATATCAAGGAAAGTCTCTTCACCCAGAGGGTGGCTGAGCACTGGAACAGCTCCCCAGGGAAGGGGTCAAAGCACCAGCCTGATAGTGTCACCAGCCTGACAAGAAGTGCTTGGACAGCGCTCTCAGGCACATGGTGTGACTCTTGGGTGTCCTGTGCAGGGCCAGGAGTTGGACTTTGATGATCCTTGTGGATCTCTTCTAACTCAGAATATTCTGTGATTCATCTAGAAATTATTTCTTTGAGGCTAAGCAGTTGACTCTAAATTACTATTCCACCATTACCACAACAAATGTATTCTATAACTGTGGTAGGAAACAGTCAGTTACCTGCTTCTGGGTTGGTCCCTTCTTTGAGAAGCGTCCAGCAGAGAAAAATTCCGGGTACTGTATGAATAGAAGAGAGAAAAAAAAAAAGGAAGAAAAAGACAAAAAAAGACCAATAGTAAATAAGAGGGAGAAAAAAAAGATACCTCCAATATCTCCAAACACTACATTATTTTACGTTTTGAAAACTTACTTTTGTCAGAAGTTTTCTTCCAAAGTTAAACTTCACCAGAAGAAGAAATAACATGCCCAGAAACATCAGCTTGATGACAGAGCCAAGACCACCTACAGTCACATAAGCACCATACTGGACCTGAAGCAAGAATGTATTTTCAGTGATAGGATTTACATTAATTTTTTCCATCAATTGATTTTTATAAATCAATATACCCTGTAAGTAAGATGCAGTTATTTTGTACAACACACATTGGTTTAAACAGGGCCTTAAACAATTGTCTTAGCTCTAAGGAACTGTTTTGAAGAATGCTTCACTTTATCATTCATTCTGGGAAGACAATGTAACTACAGAGTGAAGAGGGAGCAGACATGGTACACAAGAACAGAAGACTTTACAGAAAGATGTGTTCTGGCATCCAATTTCAGCCTTCTTTCCTAGATCTTTTCTCCTCCTTGTGCCTTTTTTAAAGAGAAACTGTAATAGAATGACAAGCCTTTCTCATTTGTAGCTTCCAAGTGCATTTTTAAAGCACCATCTCACCCTCATTGCTGAACTGATGCCTGTGATTCTGCACAGCAGTTATACAGATTGTTGGTGCTCATCTTCTCTCAGGAAACCATGGAAAACAAAAATTAATAATCTTTTTCACCACCATTACTTCACACTGCCTTTACTCTGCACATTGGAGACCCAAGCATCAAAGAAATCTTAACATACAAATGAGCAGCATATGAATTAGGTATCAGAACATTTACTACACTATACTGAGCTGGCTATGGCTACCATTGACTACAATTATGATGCTTTTAGAAGCTCTGCTGATACAACAAGAAAAGTCTCTGCACAGAAGCAGAATTTAATATATTTATCATGAAGGCTACCTTTCAAGTGTTCCTGTGACTCAAGGTTTCCATTCCCTACAAATACATACCAAGAAATCAGACAGCAGGGGAACCTGACATGACAATCTCATAACTATCATGTTAGCAAAGGCAGGCTCATCAGCCACAGTCTCAAGTAGCATGAAACAGTGCACAAATAACAGTAACTTACAGGTGTTTCCTGCAACTCTGTGTGCAAATAACGCTGAGTCCTTTTCACAACAGAACCATCAGATCCCATAAACGTAAGACAGTACTCCTTGAATTCTGGACTGTAAAACATAAATCCTCTGCAAATGAAAAAAAAATTAAGTCAGAAAAAAACTGTTCCAATCTTCACACAAACTGAAAGAAACTGACCATAATGGCCTTACCATTATCAGTTTTTTTCTCTCAAGAATTTTTGTGACATTATCTGTTTTCACTGAAAGCAAGCAATTCCAAATATATCCCTGGCTCACTCAAAATTCACTACATATAATTCACTATATATAATTCACTATATGCACTAAATCAAGGATGAATTTGATAATCAATATAATAGTCTTTTCATTTTTTCCCTCCATTCTACTAATCGCTTCTGAAATAAAAAGCTGTCACTAGAAGTTCTTTAGAATGCATTAATTTTGAGACCCAGTAAATGATGGGACGTGTTCTCTTTTCAGTAAGATATGAACAAGTCAGTAAAACTGAACTTTTCTAGAAAACTGAACAATTCTACTAGATGAGCATCTCTGTGTTCATACTATACTAAAGTCCTTACTGCATCTTCTCAGTATTTAATACTGTAGCAATCTGTATCATAAATACTGGAACTGTTAGGAGACTGTATACTCCACATCTTATGCTTATACCTTTTTTTAAGCTTTGCACCAACTACTGGAACAGGGGCATATCCTATCTGTTTTCGAAGCTTCTTCAGGCTGGCTTCATCTGCAAGGCCATAGACAGCTGATTTCCAGGTCCCATCATGTACACCAAGACCCTTGTGACATACCATGAAACAATAATTAGTTCAGTATTTAAAGGTTTCATGGATTATTTTTAATATTAGAATCACTACATGTATTACAATTATTACATATAAATGTTATGATGATAGTGTATTGAAATGGTGTGGGTTGACCTTGGCTGGATGTCAGGTGCTTACCAAGACACTCCATAACTCTCCTCCTAGCTAAGATAGGAGGAGGAGAAAATAAGATGGAAAAATCCCTTGTGTGTAAAGATAAAGGTGAGTTAATAAAGCAAAAGCTGCATATGGAAGCAAAGGTGTGGTAGCAACAAATGCCTCCCCCCTACCCTTCTCCTCCTTTCCCTTAGCCTTTATTGTGAGCAGAACTCACACAGCATGGTGAGTTTGGGGCAGTTTGGGACAGCTGTCTGGGCTGTGTCCCCTCCCAGCATCCTGCCCACCCCAGCCCATGAGGTGAGAGGGGAATGCTGCACAGACAGCCCGAGTGCTGTGCCAGCGCTGCTCACAGTGGCCACAACACTGCTGTGTTACTGACACCTCTGCAGCAGCCACACACAGCTCAGCACTGTGAGGGCTGCTGTGGGAAATGAACTCCACATCAGCCAGACACGACACAATCTCCACCCCTCTTTCCACATGACCTGCAACATACTCAGGACCCACAGAATTTAATACATATCTGTAGCTCTTCATAACTACATCTCAGTGTAGTTAATTCTCATTATTGAAATCCTTTTCTTACCAACACTTTGAACTTATGCTATATATTTAAATATATATCCTCATATCCAACATATAGATTTATACATTCCCAGGAACTCCTGTCCCCTGCTGCTTAACAGATACTATGCTCCCATTCAATGGGCTTCCTCCACTCCTCCAGATGTTTTTTAAGAACAAAAATGGTTTGTAAGGCAAGATGGATGCTCATGCCAGGAGCAGTAGTGTTTGGCTGTTGGGCATCAAGACTGACTTGGATCATTGTTGCATTGTTTTAACAACAGCATTAGAATTATTACATATATTACACATTATTACAACTACTATCCACAGGTATTATCATTACATGCAATAAAGTATATTGAAACGACCTTCCCCCCACCAACAAACAAAAACCCCAAACAGCCTAACACTAACATTACTGGCAATACACTCTGGACCTGTTACAGTTTCACTTGTGTAAGAATCCTTCCCACATGTCTGCAAAAGCAAAGTAGTTCTTGGAGCAGCTTACCAGGGCAAAGTGTGGGTAGACGGCTCTGCAAACAGACCTTACAAAACGGTGTTTGCTTAGGATACTTTTAGTAGCTCCTAAAGAATAAAGTTCTTAGACTTATCAAAGACCTGCCAGCTTGCTCCTTGCTCTGACTTAATGTAGCAACATTTATTCTGATGGGCTGTGGTGATGTTATCACAAATACTCCTGAGTTTCAGGAAGGAAGAAACCAACTAACCTCAGGCCCAGATTTCACCGACAGGAAACTTTCAACAGCAGTTAAGGTACCTGTAAGGGAGGGGAAAATATTACATATTTTCAATATTGCATACTGGCACATGCAGTCATTAGTCTGCAAAGCCAGAGAATGCTCTGGTAGACTCAAAACAGCAGGCCACTCACATTATCAGCAGAGTTACATCTTTATCTCAAAGCAAAGTAATGTAACATTAAGATGCACAGCTATTTGAGTCGGCAAGTATTCGATTTCTTGTGTAAATTACTTCAATACAGGTCATACTAGTATTACCTCTATTCATTAATTTTTTTCATTTATCTAATGAATGAGATAATGTAAAAAAAATCATTGAAAAAAGGAAAGTAATATTGAGAGCCACATTTAGTTTTCCTCCAAGTTTCAAATAAAAGATGATGTAGGCTGAAAGCAAACTTGAACTTAAAAATTGTTACACCCAAAATACAAAAAATCCACCACCAAAACAAAACAACCCATGACCCCCCCCAAAACCCAAAACACAGAAAATATTTAATTTTAGCATAGTTTAAAATAGTGTTCTGCAAAGAATGCTTAGTTTGATGAACAGCAGAACAACACAATGCCTCCAAATTCTGATTTGTTTTGCTTTGTTTAGTTCCTTCTGAGATTGTAAAACTGTATTTGTATACATAAATTTATTGTATACATAAATATAGCAAGCAACTGGATAGACTGAGGTAATGCCATAAAGTCAAAATAGGAAGAGTTAAAAGACATCTATTCAAAACAGGTATCAAACATCAAACTACAACCTCATGAACATCCAGATACTCATTTCCATACCTTGTTTCTTCTCCAGTCAGATCTGAATTGAGGTTTCTTCAACTGAATGCTGACTCCAATGTAAATCGATCCCATTTAGCAGCCTTTTTAATAGCCCATGAAAGCAAAACATTTGGATACTCTTATGGGCCCTCCCAACTGAAAGTCAGACCTGATGAACAGAGTATCCTCATCTGGGATCAGGATCAAGCACTATTTACATAGAATTAAATCCTCTCACATATTTTCTTAAATGCATTTGTCTTTCAGTTACCCTCTAGCTGCTATAAAAGTCAAAGGCACTACTACTTACACCCACAAAACAGCTTCTCAGAGCTTGCAGTTGAAAAAGGAAACTTGGGAAACCTGATTACCCCTCAGTCTGTGGACCCCTTCCCACTGTGTCTTCCCAACCAGATTCTCACTGCACAAGTGGCAATTGTGCTGAGGCTGCCTAGGGACATCCAGACATTGGCTGAGCAGCCTGCTGCTCACAGCTAACATTCTGTCCTCTCAGACTCACAGAATATTCTGAGCTGGAGGGGAACCATGAGCACCACAGAGTGAAGGCCCTCGTGGGGATGGGCCACAAGTTCAGAGTTATTAGCAGCCTGCTCTGAACAGCTGGGCTCATCACAGGGCCCTCTCAGTGAGCAACGGGACCATGACTCCTCCCCTACCCAATGACCCATCCAATTGAGACACTCAATTTCTCCCTACCACATTTGGTTGAAACTGGTCACCTGGTAAAGGCAGGCAAAAAGTGACACTGAAAGAGTTTCCACAGGACCGCTGCTGCTTTAGGAAACCAGATGAGAGCATAATCTGCATTCTTTTTCTACCATAAAAATATTCTAGTCACCTTTCAGCTTGTCTCTGGTGTACAGTACTCCCATATCCGCCGGTATGGAGTCAAACCCACAGCTTCCAATGACATATACACCCTTTTCTGCAGCTTTCTCATTGTATTTCAGGTACATTCCTTCCAGAAACTGAAACACAGCCAGAAAAAATATTTTAAGCTGAAATTCATTATTGGCCATACCCAGTATCAGCCATCACCCCTTCACTGTAACATCATAGCAGCCTCCATGCCTCAAACCATTTACAAGCATCTTTGACAGATATATACGATTCCTGATCTGTAGTATGAAAGTTTCACAGCAATGAAAAGTACAAAATTCCTATGTAGTATCATAACAGAGGCTTGAAGCACATTCAGCAATTTGGGACTTCCACAGTGACCCCAAGAGGCTGTCTTAAAAGCAAGAAAACAATACAAACAAGTATAGTGTACTTTAAAATAATTACTGCATCTTGAAATTGTAGATCAGGAGGCAGAATTTGTCTTATGTTCAGAATCATGAAACAAACTAAACAAACGCTCCTTTTTCAGAGCCTTGATATAAGGTAATGCTTTTTTACCATCACATACCTGGGGTTCTCCACTAATGTCAATGCAGCTTGCACCATTTTCAACACAAGCTTCCACCACAGGTTCTCCAAAGAACCTATACTATAGAAGGAAAGAACACCAGATGTAACAAAAGAAAAACCACATACCACAACTCACCCAGTGTGCTTTACCTAAAGTATATCTCTGCAATAAAAGTGAACCTGGTGGCTATTGATTTTTGTAAGTGGGGCTAAAATGCAAGAGCACTTCTGTTTCCTGGGAGTGTGGGGAGAAGAAAACAAACTTCACTGCTGCCAATGGAGCTTGCTGCAGGCTACTGCACCTGATTTCTCTCATGAAATCAGATCAGATCACCAAGACCAACTGAATACTGCCACTAATTTCACTTAACACTTCCTGCACTCTTATTATCAGCATATTCTCTACTTAAAAACTGAATTTCAAAGAGATGGTCATGACCCCACTTCCACCTCACACACTCTGATGCTCTCTGAATGCACTGGAAATGCTGCCACTCTGAGTTTTAAAAGGGCCAAGTGCTTCTGGCAGCGAGCCTGTGGGCCCCTTTTCCAGCTCCGTGCTCAACTCTAGCACCAATGACATTCTGGCCCAACGCAAACTTTACCATCAGTATCTCTTAGGCTGCCTATGAGACTGAACACCATCTCGGCACTATTTCACAGCGGACACCTATCCGTGACCCTCACCACTGCGACGGCGGTGGGAAACCCTTCGGCCACTGCAGTGCACGGCGGTACTGGGAACTCCGGGGCCGAGTTCCACCAGCTGCGCTGTCCCTGCGCGGCTGCTCCCGGTGCCCCGGTGCGGCGCAGGCAGCCCGGCCGCCCGCAGCCCCGGGGGAGGACTGGCCACGGGCACCGCCCCGCCCGCATCCCGCACTCACCGGGCCCACGCAGTTCAGCACCACCCGGGTCTGCTTCGCCATGGCGGCCAGCGAGCCCGCGTCGCTCACATCGCAGAGCAGCACGCCGACCTCCTCGCCGGGCGCCGCCTTCCCTGCGCACCGGAGACCGCGGTCACCGACACCGCTCCGCCCGGGACGGGCCCCCTCCTCCCCGGCGCAGCGCCGGGGCTCGCCCCGCTTTGCTCCTCAGCCCTTGCCCGCACACCCGACCCGCCGGGCCTCCCCGGGCAGCGGAGCTGCGCCCCCGCCCCGGCCGCGGCCCGTACCCAGCCGCTCGGCCGCCCGATCCAGCACCGCCCGCAGCTTCTCGCGGCTCCGCCCGGCCACGGCCCAGCGCAGGCGGCCGCTGCACAGCTGCCCCTCGCCGGCGGCCGTCGCCGCCGCCGCCCGCGCCACCTCCTCCACCACGAACTGGCCGGTGAAGCCCGAAGCGCCGAACACCACGATGTCGTAGACCCGTCCGGCCGCCATGGTGCTACCGCGGGCCGCCATGGGGCGAGCAGCCTTCGTACTGGCGGCAGCGCCGGGCAGCACTGGCATGACGGTCCCGCTCCGCCCCGCCCCGCCCCGCCGGGCCCGGCCCGCCCCGCGCCCCCTCGGGCTGCGCCCGTGCCCGCCCGCCCGAGCGCGGCCTTGGCTCGGCTTGGGCGGCGAGGGCAGCGCCGCGGCCTCCCGGGGCGTTTAACGGAACAAGAGATGAGAAATGTGCGGCTGAGGGGGCCTGGAGCCCAGCGGCGTAAGCGACGTTTGTAGGGAGAGGCCCTATGGAGTCATAAAATGGTTTGGGCTGAAAGGGACTTAAAGATCAACCCCCCTGCCATGGCATGGGCATGCCATGCATTGCATGTATTGCCATGGGCAAGGACACTTTTTACTCGACCAGGTTGCCCAAAGCTTCATCCAACCTGGCCTGGAACGCCTTCAGGGATGTGGCATCCACAATCCCTCTGAGCAACCTGTTCCAGAGCCTCACTTCTCTTACAGTAAAGGGTTTTCCCCCAATACCTAATCTAAAACTGCTCTCTTTCCATTTGCACCCTTTCCCTCTTTTCCTGTCACTACATGGCCTTGTAAATAGCCTTGCCCCAGGCTGCAGTTAGGTCATGCTGAAGTCTTCACTTTTCCAGGCTGAACAAACCCAATCCTCTCAGCCTTTCCTCATAGGAGAGGTGCTCCATCCCTCTGATCAACTTGCTGCTCCTCCTCTGCCTCACCATTGTTTGGTCCCAAAGCAGACACCCTCTTTCATGATGACCATGGCTCTGTGGGAATTTCAGCACAAGTAATACAGGTGGTTGGAAGACTGTTACTAATAAAAAAGAGAAATTTAATGACCTGGGTGTAAAATGAAACACTGTTGCCCCACAATTGCAGCAAATATTTATGTTATGCTCAACAACAGAAGCAGAAGGACACAACATGTCAAGTTCCTGTTGCAGCAGGGAGAACTGGTGGCCCTGCGGACGAACTTCAAGATGGAGCATCCTTGACTGCACAGAGTAATGAGGCCACATTCTCTGTGTTTCCGTGGCCAGGCTGCTCACCTGAATTCCAGAAGCTTGCAGCAAAGGGAAGCAGCCTCGTGAATCCTGCTCACTGGCCCATTTTCCCAGGGAGCAGCTACCATGTTTAATTGTTCCCAACAGAAGCTTGTCTAACCTGTTTAAAATCCTCCAGTGATAGACGCTTTCACACCGTTCCTCAGGCAGTCTCCTCCTGCATTTGTTATAAATATGGATGGAGACAAGAAGCTAGACCTTCAGATCTTGTAGTTTTAGCCCCATACTATTTCTCCTGTTTCTTGAGGACATTGGCAAAAGATTTAATCCCTGAGGAGTGTATAAAAAGACGCTGCAGAGCTGGAAGCTGCCATGCATCTTCTTAGTCTTTATTAAAAAGATTCCTTTGATTTTTTTTCCTTGCAGGCCACTTTGAGCATAGATTTCTCCTGTTCTCTTCTGAATTATCTTCAGCAGGTTTACATTGTTTTGGTAACATAATGTTCAGTACTAGACTCCACATTTGCCCTGTCAGTGTGAAACTGATTGAGAAGGTTATGTGATATGATGGAATTTGCATCTCTTTCTGCATGACTCAAACACTTGCCTTCTTTTTTTCTTTTGCAAGTGTCACATTGTTGCTGCACCTGCAGGTCATGATCTGTTCCACCTCAGAGGGTTTTTTAAATTTTTGTTGCCTAGCCAGTCTTTTCCCATCTCGGATTTGTACTGAAGAGTAATGACCTTTCTGAATATATGCTAAACATCTCATCTCCAAGGCAGCAGATCCTCTCCTCCAAACATCAGTATCAACTCCTTGAGTAGTGCTGAAGCAGTTGTTTGCAGGCATACACCATCAGCTGTGTCAGTGAAACAACTCAGTCTAACAAAAAACAAAGAGTGGGGGAGGGAAGGACAAAGACTTTTTGTGCTCCTTTTAAATTCAGATAATTTTGTTGATCTGATTTACAGAGCAACCCTGCAAAACCAGTTCCTTGTGTTTGAGGTCACTGAACATCACCAGTCAAGCTGTCTCTACTACCTTCTTCTCCTTCCTACACACCAGGATAATTTCCATCTGTGCTCACAATACTCTCGAACTCCTCTGAGCTACTTTGCTCTTATGCTCAATTTTTCTCTTCTGCCACCAATTGTCAGAGCAAAGTCTTCTTTGAGGCCACTAGTTTTGGTCTTCCATTCTCTTTCTTCTCTTGTAAAAGTTTTGAAAAAACATTGCAACCATAAACATTAGATATTTTCCCCCTAATTTGAAGTAAACAAAAATATTTTTTTTCCAGACTTCTAAAATTATTCAGTGACAGGAGGCTGTAATAAGTCTGCAGATTTGCAGAGGTATCCTGACATAGCTTGCAGGGCTGGCTGGGATCCTCAGCCTGCTTTCTTTATCCCTGTGCTTCAGATGTTTCTCTCTCTTGCCCACTCTCCCTCTCCATGTTATCTCCCAGAAAACAAGGCAGTTTATAAACCTATGATTCTGACTCAACCTGATTTGTTAAGAATCAGGGCTGCACAAGCCTCCTTGGACCACATGTATTATATGTATATAAGACCTTCATTGTGTAGTTATGCAGAGGCTTGGCAAGCACAAGCTTGCATGCAGTGCTGAGTGCTCTGTCTCCTCTTGATGACTGAAACATTACACCAAGTTGGGCAGACCTACCCTATTTATCAATCCACAACTCTCAAGATTTCACCTGCTCTTTCAATGTCAGCTGTGCTTCTTTAAAACACACTGCTGGAGCAAGATTACTCATGTAAGTTGCAGCTTACACAAGAGAGAAAACAGGGTTAAGAATTACAGAAGGACAAGAAATAAGCAGAGGCTATCAAATGTGGCAAACCTAGGTTGTTTTTTTTTTCCTTTTTGTTTGCATTAAATATCACTATGGTAGCTTCAAGTAATTCTTTTCTTGGGAGGGCTCTGTTTGACAAGTTGAAGAATTCTGTATGCAGTTTTTCTCCAGCTCTCTGCGTACAAAGAGAACAAAATTCCAAGTCTCTAAGCCAGTTTCCATTCCTGCCTTTGAACTAACAAGTAGGTGGATAGGTTTCAAAATAGCAAACATCAAGGTGATGTCAAGGCTCTGATTTTAAATGGGATACTTACAGCAAGCTTGACTAAAGGCAAAGGTTAACCCATCTCTCTAGTTAGTATCGACAATGCAGGATTGCAAAAAATACTCTGTGGGAAAGCAGTGGGATGATTTACAGTTTTTCCTTGTCCAATAGGAAGACAAGAAATGCCAGATCTGCTGCCAAGTGCAGTTCTGCAAAGGAGGTTCCAACCTGAATCAGCTTCAGAAACTCACCAAATAAAAAGACACTGCTGATTCTTTTAAAATTTTGTTTCTCAGATTTGAAGGTAGGGTTTTTTCCACATGTACTTGCATACAGATACTTCAGGATTTCAGTACTTTAAAGCCTCCTTTAGCTGGACAGATTCAGTCTAAAACAACTTTATCTACTATAGGTCCCTGCTGGTTTCTTTTTGGGATAGAAAAGCATGCAAGTGAAACGCACAGCGCTCCTGTGTGTCCTTTGCTGTATCTTTTCAAATTCCTGGAATTAAATGGGCTTGCCTCCATTTGCTAGCTTTTCCTGTTCCATCTGGAGCAGACCCTTCACCTGACAGGATCTGAGGAATCTGTGCAAGCATTTTTAGAAGCACCCATATGCCCCTTCATTTCATGCAGCAGTTGTTCCAATAAACTCCTTTATATCAATATTCATATATTTCTTGGACACCAATATTTGTGGTAAAGTTTTTTTATACTCATTTATAACTTTAGGGCACTTTTTGTTTACTGAAGTGGAAATGCAGATGTTCCATTACTGCTGTTTTTAATTAAAGTAATACCAAGGTAGCAGAAAGAGCACAATATGATGTCATTTACACAATGCTGTATGAAGGCAATTTTATAAAACACAATTGTCACGTACCTCCAAGGATGAAATAACGTAGTTGACTTGCATAATTGCAAAAGTTACTATGGAATACAAGAGTAGGCAGAGGTGTTGGGAAATAAGGTTGATTAACAATGCATGGATAAATCACTGCAGGGAATGAAGAGTAACGTGGGTGAGTATAAAAGGGATTTAGAAAAAGCAAAAAAGCAGGCATCTCTCTACCTGCTATAGTTGCTACAGTTACTCACTATTTAAGAATGTGAGAACAAGAGTTTCTGGAACAAAGCCCACAGGTTTTAGTGCCATCTTACCCTTCATTTGTGCAGATTATTACTTTATAATCAAGAGGCAATTGGCTCCAAAATGCCAACCCATACAGAACTTTAAGCTTGTAATAAATGGAACCATCTAGGCTGGGACAAGAAAGAGGAGCTTTCAAACTAAAAAACTGCTGACAAGACAACAGGCTTGCCACATGTGGCAGTTCAGTAATGTGTTATTTATTTACTTTTATTTTAAAATTAAAATGTCATCTAACCTTAAAAAAACTAATCCCAATCTTGAATCATAAAATCATTTAGGTTGGAGAAGACTTTGAAGTTCACTGAGTCCAAATGCGAGTCTAACATTGCCAAATCCATCACTAAGCCATGTCCCTAAGCACCACACCTACACTTTTTAAAATATCTCCAGGGATAGTGACTCCACCACTTGCCCCTGTATCCTGTTCCTATGCTTGGGCAGTATTTCCATGAAGGAATTTTTCCTAATATCCAGGGTAAACCTCCCCTTGTGCGACTTGAAACCATTTCATTTCATCCTGTCGCTTGTTCCCTGGGAGAAGCAGCCAATCCCCACCTGGCTCCAGCCTCCTTTCAGGGAGGTGCAGAGAGTGACAAGAGCCTGGGCCTTCTTTTCGGCAGGCTAAACACCCCCAGCTCCCTCAGCTGCCCATCCTCAGACTTGTGCTCCAGACCCTTCACCAGCTCCACTGCCCCTTCTCTGGACCCTCTCCAGCACCTCAGTGTCCTTCTTGCAGGGAGGGCCCAGAACTGGACACAGCACTCGAGGTGTGGCCTCACCAGTACAGGGGGACAGTCCCTGCCCTGGTCCTGCTGGCCACGCTATTGCTGATACAGACCAGGATGCCACCAGCCTCCTTGGTCCCCTGGGCACAGCTGGCTCATGTTCAGGTCCTTTTCCATTGGGCAGCTTTCCAGACACTCTCCCCCAGCCTGGTACACTGGATGGAGTTGTTGTGACCCAAGTGTGGGACCATCTTAATCTGTATGTATGCATACATACAGATTAATGTGTATATTGTATACATATGATATGTAATATGTATATTATATACATATATATATAGTCAACCAATATATATACTTAGGCAAGTAATAAAAATGCATTAACAAAGTTACTTCTACCTATTTTGCTTATTTCTGAAGTGGAGATTACAAAGCAACAGATGGCAGCATATAATACTTGCAGATCCCATCCTTTTATTTTTTAATAAGCCCTGTGCACATTTCCATTCATACACAGCTCTAAACAATCTCTTGAGGAAAGGAAATGAAGGCACCATTGACACACAGAAGTACAGCCAAGGTCAAAGCTTTTGATTTTCACTGGAGTCCAGGCTCTTCCTTCTGTATTTACTGCAGTTACCACTTCTCACACTGAACTTGAAACACAGGTCTGAAAAGACCAATAAATGTGTAGTTTTGTCAGTTCAGGAAGACCAAACAAGACAATGCAGAGGAAGAACGCATTTTGTCTGGTGACACTAAGTAATAACCAGTGCTGAGTTAGAATGCTCTACAATAAAAGTGGGCACCCGGTAAATTAAGACTTTAGGAGATAAATGTCAGAGTTCTCTTGCTGAGGGCTCTGCAGTACCTCACAGCTCAGTATTCATTCTGATGACAACAATTAAAGATTGAAACTTGCTTTCATAGCTGCAGGAAAATAATTAAAAGATTGGTAAGAATTTAAAAGTGAAAATATCCAGAAAATGCAAGCTGATCTCTACTAGAGAAGTTAAAACCTGGAATGCAGCTATGCTAAAAGAAATAAGGATAAATGTTTTGCCCAGAGGATGATCAATGTGGGAGACATTAGCAATGTTGAGCATCAGATTGCATAGAAAGAAATAAAAACCTGTCTCCATTTGAAGCTGTCATTTAAAACACTGCATTCCAGTTCAGCCACTTTGTTACAAATTGAAGACAGTTGCATGAAAATCACCCAGGAAATAATGAACTATCCAGGAACAGGAATGGAGACATCTTACAGGAAAATAATTCCCAAATTCAAGGTGTATAGTATTAAGATAAAAATAGCTACAGAGGCATGATAACTCTTTGGAAATGTCTGAGGATGTAACTTTTAGGGAGGGAAGGTGAAGGACTTGGAGCACAAGAAGAGGTGCCACCTGAGCAATGTGGCTGACAGGGTGACCCATTCCTCGCAGCAAGGGAGGTGTCTATAGAACAATGCTGTGATTTGCCAGGTGCCAATGGACAGGACATCTGAAACTGACTGTGTAATTTTCTAACAAAGCACCAAAATATTAACTGTGAGGAAGCCTTATGCTGCAACAAGGGGAAGTGGTTGGCTGGACAGATCCTCTTGTCTTTTCTGTCTGCAGTCTTCAGTGTTAGACTGAACTGTAGAATTCTCAAGCCATCTTTCCCTCAAGTAGGTTGTGAATATAAAATCAGAGTCTAACAGTCCTTTAAATACTCCTTGCCTTTTACTTAAGCAAGATCATTATAAAGGGAAAATATCCATATGGTCTAATTAGCTGAAACTGCTCTCAGGCAAAAGCATTCAGTTCCTTGATGTTATTCTCTACACTACTGACTTTAGCTGCCTACAGAACCCCTGGGGGGCCAGTTCAATGCCTGGTCTCACACCCAGGTGCTGCTGTGCAGTGCGTTTGAATGATCTGTCAGTGCTCATGCAGGGTATCCACAAGTACTTTTCTTCTCTCAGCTTAAATACTGTCTGTTCACAGACAAAGAAGGACTATCAGATTATCCAGTTTACACATTGGCAAAAACATAACTGCTCATTTTTTGTTACATTTACAAATCACAGCTGAACTACACACATATAACTGTTCGAAGAAGCCTTGTAGCTGTCTTTGCAGAGGTAATATATTCCATCTTTTAACCTCCAAAGACTTATTTTTTCTCAGTACTATCTTGAACTGCTCTCATGGGAGGCCACCTATCCACAGCACCTGTTTCCTTTTGGTTAAGGGTTAGGAAGGATGGTCCTTCATAAAACTCTGATCTTCATCCTAGAAACTACAGCATCTCAGTGCAAATCTCCATCACTCATTCTGCAAGCAGAATGAGTTCTCTATAAGAAAGAAATAACATAGAAAGAAATAACATTTCTCTAAGAAATAACACAGTTATTTCTTCTGTTCCTATAAGAGTTTTACAACATTTATGCCATCATAACTGCCCTGGAAGCCACACTCTCTCTCTAAAGTTTGTTGCAAATGAGTGGTCTGGGCTGTTTGTGGAATTACTGGCAAAGGTATGAGCAAAAGCAAGATAAATATATATCTTATAACTGTAAATGTATCATATAAATTTGCAAAAGCACAAAGAAGTTTGATGGCAAGGTTCACTACCACTGTTACTCAGATAAAGCACACAAAGGAAAATCATATTAGAACCAATCTAGAATGATTTATTTGTAGACTGGGGATCCAAAAGTGTAAAGCTGGAGAAGGGCAAGGGTGCCAAAGGACAAAGGAGCCCCTTTTGTTGTTGCAGGAGGTTCAGAGCAGAACCCCTTGCCAAACTTAGTGTCAGACTTGATCAATGGTTTATATCCAAGGAATGTAGCACAACCTAATCATTGACTAATTTAACATTTACAAAATGATCCAATAGGATTTGCTGTAAGCACAACAATAACTTAATTGCAAATCTAATCTAATTATGAATGTGGGACGGGAACTCTCCTTGTATGTTTGCTGTACTGCATGCCAATCGATTCACACGTGCACACACAGATACAGAGAAGGATGTACGAAGAAAAATTCAGGACATACCTGTGAAAAATTCCCCAGGAGTTCAGGGAAGTACTCACAGCAGATGCCTCTGCATCTCTCAGCAGCTGAGCCTTGAGGAGAGGGGGTATCAGCCCAGGCTCTGTCATCAATGGTGCTCTGAGTTGCTGAGCTCCAGAGATGTCCCACTCAGAGGGAGCTGTGCTGCAGCCCAGGGGATCCCAGCAGGTCTCACTTAGTGCCACTCTTTACAGGGTTGAAGATGATTGACTCAGGTCATCTGTAAATTTCCACTGTGGCCACAGTCCAGGCCAGTAGTTACTGGAATTTTACCTGAGAAGTCTAATAACATTATTCCACTTAGGCTGTTACTCAGACAAAAATAAGCTTTCAAGGTTATTTGTGAGAAAACAGGAGCTCATTAGGCAACAGAAGTTCTGGGAGCAGACAGTTTTTCTGATAAGCTCAGGGAGAGCTGACTGCCCATGAGCCAATAATCAAGGCTGAGGCCTAAGGAGTGTCCCTGAGATCATGGAGAAGCCAGAGGGGGGTATGGGGCCAAATCTTGCATCACCACCATGCTACCTCCTCAGGAATTATCAGAGATTGAAGGGCAAGGAGCTCCTGATAAGGTGAAAGGAAATGGTGCAGTGGTGGAGCTTTTTTTCCCCCTCCTGTTCCTGTGAAGAGAGTGGGATAAAAGAGCACACCATTCAGTTTTGTGCACGTGTCTTTGTTCTGTGTGGATATTTTGTGCAGCAGAATTTCTGCAGAGTTTTGGGGGTGAGAGCAGTTTCAAATGGTGCTCTCAACCACTGTACCCTGACAAGGTATTCCTGTGCTGAAATAAGGAGGATAAGCAACACTTCCAAGCTGATCCCTCTGTGTCTCCCATGTATTCAACAGCCCCTAGCTGACCTTGGCACAGCCCAGCTGCAATTGAATTTAGATCTGTCTGTAGCATGGACAAAGGCAAGGTGTCTTCCATCTCCACATAGCAAAGATCCTAACAGATCCCAGTTGTCTGTACTGTGGGAATGGGGCACATTTTTCAAAATCTTCTGCTCACAAATGCATCTCATCAAGGAGGTTTTCTGAGAATTGCCACAAGATTAACCAACTATTAAATTGTGGTCATTCTGCAGAAAGCAGAAGTGTAACTTTCAGACCACTGCCTTGCCTCACTACTGCGTTTAGTCCCAAACTGAGCAGACAGTGCATGGGACATTTACTGCGAGGATGGAAAGAACAAAACCACAGGATGTAATGCAGAGACAGCAAATTCCCCTTGTTTTATAAAACTGGCTGCTCAGCAGCATGAAGGGCCAGTAACTGAAATCTGAGAAATCCCAAAGAACTACATGGTCCTACAAAGTGAGGAATATCTGCAGTGCAGCACTTTTTTACCATGTTCTTGAGAGACCTGCAACACACCAGGTAACTCTGCAAGGCCTCTGTAGAGCCCTGCATTGGTTTGTGCCAGCACAGTCTTGCTCACCAACAGAGAGAAAATTCTCTCCCTCTTTTGTGAATTTCCAAGGTGTTTAGCCAAGGTGAGAGCCAGTTATTTAATGCTTTACTTAAATAATAACGCCTTATTTGTCATCTCTGAAGCTGGCTCAACTCGTATGAAGTAAGGAATTGAACTTATTAACTATTTTCTCTACAACCTGCACTATGTGTGGGGTGATAAGGGTAAAAGTCCACTGTCTGATCTTGGCCAGCCTCCTCCTGTTGCACCTCCCCTCTAGCAGAGGGCCTAAGACTGTGGATGACTTTTCCAACTCACATCAGTATTTTAGTTTCCTCCAGCAAAAAAGGCTCTGAAGGTGTGCCAGAAAAACTTTTTTACAGATGTTCTTAAAATAAAAATCCAGCTCACACAGCACATCAGCAGATCCCAAGTCTGCCGTGTGCCGACTCTTGCCTGAACAAGAGCCTCCACGTGAGCAGCAGCCCCATGGCATGGGCAGGACAGCCTGATGGCAGATAATACCTGACCACATTGTTAAAGCTCTTTACTCCTTAATCACTTCTGGGACAGCAGATAAACACTTTCCCAACAGCACTTCCAGTGAGCCAACAGACCCTTGGTGCTGTGCAGAGTGCAGCCGACTGCTCCTCGCCTCCGAGCGGCGCCCAAACCTGCACTTGCAGCTCACGGGGGCAAGGAGAGATAAGGGCAAAACGAGATAAAGCACACTGGTGGCACCTGATGTGCTGTGGGTGGGTGAGGGGTTAGGTCGGGGGCAGAGGCCAAAGGTTGGGCACTGAGGTGTGCTGCTGTGCCAGGAGGGTGGCTGAGGCAGGTGTGCTGGTTTGCAGGAGCAGAAGGTGTCAGTGCTCGGATCTCAGACTCTAGGGAGGGGGAAGGAAAGAACTAGCAGGGAATAGACAGGCAGGAAGTGAAACAAAAATTCTACTGACCCATTTTTATGGTTTCTAAAAAAGGTATTCTGGTAATAATTACCAGTGCTAACCAACAGAATTTGAGATTTCCCTGCCCAGTTCAGTATTGATCTGCAAATTATTTGCAATTGAAATCTCAGTGTACATAGCCTGCATAATGCAGGCTATGTGGCTGCCCACACTGTAAATTAATCAGCTGGGGAGATTTACCAACAAAACAGGGAGAGTAACAGGATGAGGTGTAATAGCGCCTTGCTAAGCCCAGAAATTGTGTCCGGGCTCCCTCTAGTGAAATGTGTTGGTTTTCTACGCTCAGAGACAGCTGCTGGCTGCCGTGTACCTTTTGATTGAAAGGCTAAATTCAGACACAAATGCTTTCAAAACAAATAAACAGGCAAGGATCTCTGTACCTGTATGGTAACAGCTCACACCACTTCTGCTTCACAAAGCTAAGTTCTTCTTTTCAGAAGTTTCTAGAAAAGCTCAAAAGACCAAATGCAGTTTTAGTGGTGATACAGACAGATTGAAACAAAACTGTTTCCAAACCACTTGCAAAACAAAATCAGCAGAGTTGTATGAATTCCTACTGCAGGTAAGATAAATATTTTCTAAAACGTGGAAAAGAGTGTGGTAGAGGGTTTTGCCACAATGAATACGAAACAGCTGTCAGAAATAAGGCTGGCCTAAAAATCAGTTCAGTTGAGAGTTTATGGAATAAGCAAATGGGTGCATCACTAACTTTTTTAAAATTCAGACTGTTCAATTTTCTTCATGACATATGAAATTTAAGACATGGCCACTAATGTCCACTATATGAAATTTAAGACATGGCCACTAATGTAAGCCTAAAGAGATTTTGCAATTCATTAAACCTCCCCCCAGGATTTGGCATCCTCCCACAATAAAATCCCACTAGCAAAGTTTGGAAAAACAAAAAACCAAAAACTACAATAGAAAGCAAAATCTCATGGAGGATGCAGCTTGAGACTGTTTTTGATTATTTTTTTTCCCTAATGTCATTTCTCTTCCTGCCAATTTAATTATTTCCTTCTGGAATAAGGAATGGAAGGAACCTTTTTGTATGCAATGAGCTTAAGCTACAGAGGAATATGGAAGCCCTTGTCTTGGTTATACATTCCTGTCTAGGCACTGCTGGCTGCTACAGCAAGCTGTGGGCACCAGCAATGCTGTTCCCAGCTGCTGATATTCTCTGTCTTGTTACCATTTTTGCTATGCTTGTGAGGCTGCATTTTACTGCATCATTCAGACACAACTACAAATTAGCTTCTGTTACATATATATTCTTCCTTTTTCAACGCTCCTGTTTCACCAAAAAAATTCTTGTCTCCTAGATATGTGCCACTAACCACCTTTTACAGCCCTACCCTCTTCTGGGTGCAGCAGAGAAGTTGTTCCCTCACAGTTCCTGGCTTCACACCTCCCTGCCTCACCGAGAGCTCATTTCTGGAGTTCTCAAATCCAGATACACATTTAGGGGTGGGCAAGAGAGCAGCCATGAAGTTAATCAGAGCAGAATGAGAAGTGCTATCTCACCAGGATGAGTGAAACCTGTAAAGTTAATTTGCCCAAGTGAGGAAGAGGATGAAGAACTGGAGTTTGCATCTGGCATTTCCAGGCATTTCCCTGCCCATCACATCAGGCTCATCACAGGCTCACCAGCAGGAGTTTTGTTTGCTTCTTTTTGCAAAATATGTCAGAAGAAGGGGAAACACCTAAATGCTTCGGTAGTAGAAACCACTGCACTGTCTCCACACACCTCCCAGGCTAGCTCACCATTTAATCAGACACTCAACATTGAAAAGGAATTTTTCAAAGCAATTGCTCTACCCTGTCCTACAAATCCAGAGGCAGCTGAGGCTTCCCAAGAGAGTAAGAGCCTCATTGATGGCTGTGCTTGGTCACCAGCTCTACCTGCTGCCTAATTGCAAAATGCAAAATTTCCTAGATTTAGTTTAAGCTGAAATGAATAAGGCTGAATGCACAGTGATACACTACAAAATATATAGCGTGTGGATTGAAGGTAATTTGCAGTACCATGATCAGCTTTCATATAAGAGGAAGAATATAATGCTGAAACCATCTGGCCTGCGGCTATGAAAACACCAAAGAGACATAAAACCGAGCTCATGGCAGCATGCCAAGGCCTTGTTAAAAAACAACACATCACTAAAACAAAGCAAGTGCTGATGTAGCACCAGCAAAGGCTTATTAATGGGCCTGGAGACAGAGTGCTCTTATATTTCATTATGTGCTTAGCCATACCTGCCTCTGCAGAGGAAAGGTAATTTCTAATGAACACTTTCTCATGTCTTGTAATGATTCTATACCAGTGATAAATACTAAGAGCTCAGGTTATCCTGCTTACTCTGTATTTTTTTACACAACACTCTGGAATTTTATTTATTTATTTTTTTAAATTACTAATCTGCTTTAGAGGAATAAATATTAAGATGCATCGGTTGAAACTGAAAGTAGGACATTTTAGCTTAAGAATAACTACAGGCTATGGATTCTAAAGTACTGTGTACTGTGATCTGGGTGCTGGTATATAAGATATAAAGTTATTAGAGAGCATCTAAAGGAGGGCTGTGAGGATGGTGATGGGCCCAGAGGGGAAGCCGTGAAAGAAGTGGCTGAGGTGACTTGGGCTGTTCGGCCTCAGGAGACTGAGGGGAGCCCTCACTGCAGTTACACCGCCCTTGTGAGAGGTAGAGGAGGGACAGGCACTGATCTCTGTGGTTCGTCGTGACAGGACCCCGAGGGAATGGTCTGAAGCTGTGTCAGGGAGGTTTAGGGTGGGTATCAGGAAAAGTTTCTTCACCCAGAGGGTGGTTGGGCACTGGAACAGCTCCCCAGGGAAGGGGTCACAGCACAGCCGACAGAGCTCAAGAAGTGTTTGGAAAATGCTCTCAGGCACATGGTGTGACTCTTGGGGTGTCCTGTGCAGGGCCAGGAGCTGGGCTCGATGGCCCTTTTGGGTGCCTCCAGCCCGGGACACCCCGCGGTTCCGTGCCGAGGCGGTGCAGGCCGGAGCCGAGGGGACCCCGCCGGGACCAGCAGGTGGCACCGCCCGCTCTGCTCCGCCTCCAGCGGCAGAGCACAGGGAGCGGGGATCCATTTCATGTGGGCAGGGAGGGATGGGAAATGCCCAAAGAAGGGCTAAGTGGGTAAAAGGTTCTATTTTTGAAACAGCAGCCTGCAAAGTGCTTGCTGAACAGAGGTCAACATTTGTTTCCAAATAAAAATCTGGATGCTTGTTTGGGTTTGAGGTTTCTGCTTATCAGCATTCCCAGAGACCGTGACTAATTTTCTTTTTGTGGGAATTCTCAATAATCTCTTCTCTCAGATAATCAGGTCACACTCCTTGTTTTCTCTCTCTTGCAGGGACCGTGAAGAAGAGTGAAGGGATGAGAGTGAAAATAATAATTTCTGCCAAAAGTATGGCTGAGGATGTATACCCAGCTAGACTAAATACAGTGAGGGGCACTGTTGTATCTGGCCTCTTACTTGAACAAGATTGTCTCTAGATTTCCCTCTGTCCTTCCTTCCAGTTTTTGGAAGCCATCAAGCTGTGCCCAGAGCTCGCTCCTTCTGTCTCTGTCCTCCAGCTGTGTTCTCTTCCAATTTATGTCTTCTTTGTGTTATCTCTGATGCCTCTGAAAGTGCCAAATGTGCAGGCAGAACACAGACCTCATGATCTCACACTTACCTGCATTTCACTGACTGGCAAGAAGGGAGAGGACATCTCCTCAGTTTGATGAGACAACATGCCACCAAGAACTCATTTTGATTCTGCACAGATGCCTTTCAAAAATTAGAAGAATAGTTTCTTGTGTGTAAACAACTGAGAAGTCCTTCATGCATGGCATCTGTCTTCCTCACATCCTCCAGGTGGAGGATCTTTCAAGGACTTTGGCGTTAGAGTTGGTTGCAAAACATCTTAATAACCTCTTGATTTTTGCAATATCTGTTTTGCTGGATATGAGATTGATTTAACACTGGTCTATGGATATAAACAAGTAGTATCTGTGTACACTGTGATGGACAATAAATATTGACCCTGAAATATTTAAATACAGTCTAGTGAAATTAAATATTTTTATATTTCAGTTATAGTTTCTAAGGCTTCAATCTTCTTAAAATATTTGTCTCTCCATATTCACAAGGGGCAAGAGTTTTAAATTAAAAAATTCAGATTCTAGTAAGAATACGCACTAATTAGCTGAGACTACAAAACCCCTGTTGGACCTGGGCTACACACAAAAACACAACACACAGAGGAAGCCTTTACCTCTGATCATCAGTCTCCTAGAAACAACTGATTGCATAAAATGTCTGAAATCTCAGTTAACATGTTGTGTAATCACCTAGCATCAGGTAAGGATTCTAGACTGCATAGAAGATACCCCTAAACAAACCTTATAAATAAGGCCTTACATGAGGAGTTTCTGTCTCATCCAAATCCAAAAACTGTGGCTGTAATGTTTTCCATTTTATTCCCTCCCGTTCCCCTGGGCCCTTTTGCTTTCTCCCAGGCTGAGCTAGCATCACCATTCCATGCAGCTGCATCTCTCCCTCACCCACGTAATTCCCCGTGGCAGCTGGGAACAGAAGGGGAAAGGACTCAGGTGGGTATGGGGGACACAGAGGTCTCCATGGACTGTTTCTACATCCATACTTAGAAGGGAGAACAGCAGAAACATTAATAGTGAGCATGTTGTTACAGACTTCAGCTTTAATCATGGAGCAGCTCCAGGAATGTTGCTCTGCAGATCCTGCCACCTTAAAAACCTGCTGGAGGCACTTTGGGAATTCATCCAGGATTCCACCAAACTCCTGGCCAAGTGCAATACCTTGGATCTGCATGCAAATCTAACGCATAGTTAAAAAAAAAAAAAAAGAAGCTGAACTTACCTTAAATCCACTGGAAGTTATAATTATTGACAACTGCATTTTCCTTACGGACACCAGAGATTTATGTTGACTTACATGTCCAGGAAACGAGTCATCCACTGGTTGAACTGGGACAAATTCCCATTCTAGGTGGAACCAAAAAAAGTCATAGCCATGACACTCACAGCTGCAACCTCTTGTCCAAGGTCAATTGGATCCAGCTCCTCCCCAAAACCTGTTAGAAGTGGGGCAAAGTGCCAAAAAGCTTTGAGAGAACTGACTGCTCCTCCCAGGGCTACCAAAGTGAGAGCAAGCAAGGAAGAATCAATCACCTAGAGGGGATGGCAAGAATCACTCAGATAACCTGCTTTTTAACCTGCTTTCCTGTCTTTCCAGGGTCACTCATTCTGTGCAGTGCAGCAGAACCAATCACACAACGTGGGTTTCAAACCTCTAATTACTGTGGCTGCTTCTGCCTCCATACTGCTGGAGGGAGACATCCCTGCCATGGAGCTCTGGTGCCCGTGACAGCCACAGCACGTGCCATGCTGCTCAAATCCTGGCCCATGACTAAATCTCAGTGTCACCCTTCCTGGCAGTAATTACACCTCACTGTTAAAAAGGAATCATCATCAAGGCTGCTACAAAGAAACTGTTTTCATGTGAAGCAAGGGACTCAAGAAAAATATTGTAACATAAAATAATTGAAAGCATGTATTTTTTAGACGTCTCAAAGGATGAAGCTTTTGTGATAATGAATAGTCTAATTTTCCTAACTGAAACTAGGTCAACAACAAATTAAATTACCCAGCCAGCATGAAAAAGATGAATTGGAGGAAAATAAAAACCTGCCATTAAAATAGATTTCCAGCCTCTCTTGTTAACCTGGAAGGAAAAAACCCAGTAATTTCAAGATGTCAGTGTCATGAAAAGGAATTAGGCATTGCCATGCTGCTTTCCCCCTTATGAAGTGCAGTGTTACAAGAACCAAAGAAATAAAATCTATACCAGGATAGTAACATAAAGAAACAACAGAAAAGTGATAGCACCTGGTTGTGGTGTTCTTTCAGTATGTCCTTTATTGAAAAAATATGAGATTAACATCTTGAAATTAAATCATGGTGCCAAATCATAACCATGAGATATTTTTCTCTTCTTTAGCATTAAAACAAAAAAAGTCAAGAGTGTCTCAAAGCATTTTACTAGTTTTAGGTATGTGTCAAATGTATTTGAAATCTAATTTCTCTGTGGGGCTGACTGCAGTGATGAGAGGGCAATGGAGCACTCTTGCACCCCAGCCGTGGTGTGGGGCAGAGTGTGCTGCTGCTGCAGCCTGGGCAGCTGGGCTGCCCTTGCCCTGCTCTGCCCTGCGGGGCAGCACCACGCTCTGGGGAGATGAACAGGGCACAGCAAGGCCTGACTGGGCTCCTGTGGCTCCTGTCTGGGGAGATGCAGGCCTGCACCAGAAGTGAAGCAGGACCTGTGCACTGCCAGGCAGTATGACACATAATGAGCTTTAAATGCTAATTATAATAGCAATAAAATACCTGTCTCCAAGACTGAAAGGTCAGTGACAAACCTACCCCAGAATACCTGTGTAAGAAGGGTTGTGAGCTATAAAATTCTGCTGCAGGGCTATCAGACGGTTTTTTTCCATTTCAGTGTCATTTTGTTTTGGAAGGAAATAGCCTAGAAGTGTTCAGAAGTAACTCAGTAGTGTTCTGCTTTTGATTGAACTGAATATTTTGAAGCAATGCAGATCTGTTGCTGCTTCTCTAAAGAGCACTGTCTATTAAGATTGCAAAGCCACTGCCTCCAATCCCAGAAATGAACTTGGTGATTTGGGCTTTTGGTACCTGTGTGTTATGGTGCTGTCTTTAATTACATGAGCATATCCTGTTGTTTCAAGGATTCCTGTTCATGTAGTCACTGGGAAGCTGCTCAGAATTCTCTTTGCCTTCTTTACCCAATGAGTGGTTTCAGGTCTTAGTTAACATGCCTCCTCCACATCAGCTTCTGCTTATGGAACTATTCACTTGAAGTGATGGATTAGCACTCATTTAACTACAGTGTTTGCAGGCTTTCTTGTAAATATTGAAGTATTTAAATATTTAAATATTGAGGCCTTAAAAAGACAGAAGACTCGATCTTTGCCAACAGTTCTGCATAATTTGAGAGAAGGCTGCTCGACAATGCCCATTAAACCAGTGCAAGCTCAGCCAAGTACACAGACCATGCATGGCTCATGTGCTGGTTTGAAGTGAATTTGAAATTCAAAGGTAGTTACACTTGAAATTTGCAGTACAACTAAATGAAATTGTTCTTCTAAAGGAGGAAAACTCAGAAGGAAGCAAATGTCTTATAATAATACGCATTGCTGGTGACATGTCCAGCATAGTCTATCAGTAATTTTCTTTAAGAAAGCAGCACTCCTCACAGTAACAGAAACAGCAGCAGCAGGAGTCTGAATTTTGTTTTGGAGAATGAGATATTTGAGGTCAAGAAACAATGAGGAACAAGAAATAGACTGAAGAAAGGACAATACAGTTATATCCCTTGCTCCTCTGTCTCTCTCCAAATGGAATAGATTGGCAATGAGTATTCCATCACAAGGAAAATCCCATTCCTATGACCTGTTTTCGTCTAATTACATGACCTGCTCTTTCCCTCCCACTCCTAAAGGTTTTTCTACCGTTTACTCAAACGTGCCCTGGAAATCATGGGGTGCTGAAAAGCAGCACCTCAGTGAGATGTGCTGAGATAAGAACTTCAGCTCAAAGAGATCTAACAGTGAATTTTAATAGGGGCTGATAGGATTATTTATCTAACATCCAGTTCTGGTTTTCCTGTGTAATATAGGGATAGACAGCAGTAAATAGTGGCTTCTCTGTATTTAGTACTCCCAGCATCAACTGAAAAGAGTAGGATATGCATGGGTCTGAAAAATGAGTCCCCAGAAATGTAACAACAGCACCAAAAAATGGGTGCTTCCTGCTGTGACCATAATCTTTTTCTATTTCAGTAGGAGATTATGATACCATCACTCTTCTCTGCCACCACCTGGGTACATATTTGGAAGAAAATGGGCAAAACCTCTACCTTCTGCACAAAAACCTACAAGAAAGTGACTTACAAAAAGGGAAAAAACCACAGAGCCAACAAAATGCCTGAATTTCTCTGCAGTCAAGGGCAGTTTCCACAGCCAATACCTGTGACAGAAGGTTGCTTCTGGAGGCAGCTGCACTAGGGAATTTCTAGATTGTGTTTGAACTGGAAGGTGTAACTTAATTTGGCTCATTTCTTCCTTTATATCAGCCTCCCACATTATTTTCCAGATTTCCAGTGAATAGCTTATGATGGGCAATTTCTCTGTGAGCGTGAGAATCTAAATCACTAAATATATCTAAATCACTAAATCCCAACTAATCCTGTCACTACAGTGAGTCACAGGTAGAAAAAAGCTTAATTGGTATAAATGTGAAAAGGACTGGGGACAGACTTCTACATTCTCTTTCAAAGCTTTTAGAATTGACACTTTAAAAAACAACCTGGTTCTATTTTCCACAGTTTATTTCTCCAGCTCCCCCTCTCCTTTCCCCACCCTTTGCAGAGACCACCAGCAACACGAAGCCCATTAAAAGCTCTGCCCCTCTGCAGGTGGTATAAAGGGGGAAGGACCAACAAGTCTGTGCTCTGCAGATACCAGAGACTGAAATCCATCAGGTAACTGGCTTTACCCCTCACTCCCACAGGGAAATGCAGGGAGGCAAAAGCAGTTTTTATTTCTACAGCTTTTTATTTTCTGCAGGTATCTCAAAATAGCTGTAAAATGTCACAGTATAGTCATTATGATGCTAAAACAACTCACACAAAAAAAAACCCAACCCAAACTGAATGCAGTTTATTCACCTGATGGCACAGCACACTAGCTGGCAGAAATATTAAAGTGTATCTCCCTATTTTTCCATATTTCTTTCCTATAGCCCCTCTGAAACAGCTCTCATATTCAGAGAAAACTCAAAAAAGAAAGTGAATAACAAGAAGAGTTTTCTTCCCTTCTTTTCTCAGATGCAAGGTTCACTGCAATTACTTGTGACAATGCAGGGTAACCATCTCAGCCGAAGCGTGACTAGCAAGTTGCTGATGTTGCTTGAAATGTGTTACTTCTGAAATTACCATGACTCCACTCACTCTCAGGATCATTAGAATGAGAACTGCCACAGGGAGCCTCAGAGAATTGTCCCTGTCACGTATGCAGTGTACTGAAACACAGGAGAATTAAGTGATGTGCTTGAGAACACACAGGAAATTTGTGGAAGAGCAGACAATTAAAGTAAACCCTCCCAAGTTCCAGGTTTGTGTTCTAATCACTTCATCAACTTCTCCAAATGGTGTCACAGCACAGCCTTTTCCAGCCACAGCCATTTCCTTCTCTGGCCATACAAAAAAAAAAATCAAACCAATTAGTTAATAAGGATTTTGTCCAGAGGCAGGGATGAAGATTTGAGGTAAATAAAATGGAAAAGAATATAAGGACTAGGAAAAAACCCCACCACCACCACTACCAAAACTCACCCCAAAATCTGGCAAGAAAGTAGTTTTCTATTTAACAGTGCAGTTCAAAACAAGAACCAGAAAATAAAATTAAATTTGCCCTGTCTCTGATCTAGTGACCTGTTAAACCATATTTAAACTCATGACTGTGATAAATGCTCTGTGATGTAAATGCCACAGAGTGCAGCCTTTTCACCTTACGGAACTTGTTCCTATTTGAATGATAGTGAAATCATGAGGCAGTCTCAGCACACTGCTTCCACTCAAAACTTTCTACAAGTCTTTTTAGGGTTTCCATGATGCTTTTGCTCAGGGATCCCAAAGTCTTTGATCCCTCATGCTACACATATCTACTTAATGAATATCAGCAAGTTTAGTGCCACAGGACAGCTGTGCAGTCTCTTCTGTGCTGGACTGCGGGCAAAACAATGTCAGGCTCAGTCCTAAAGCACACTGATGATCTCCTGGGAGCAGAACATTTGAGTCACAGTTTTGGGGTTTCGTTGCTGAAGCTGCAGGTGTCTTTAAAGACAACTCTTGGCTGTAAAGCTTTGAGAGACCTGGTCATCCCTGTGGTGAAAGGAGCAAAGGGAAGAACACTCCCCTCCTTGGCTGCTCTGTACTGAGAAATTTTAGCCCTGAAAGATCCCAGCACAAATTGCACCAAAGTGCCAGACTGAGCTGGCAGTGTGGGTGGGCTGTGCAAGGCTTGTTACACATTGCAAAATTCAGCTTATTCACTGAAAATATTGTTTCATCATCCTCCTGCATGACTTGATAGGGATGGTTCCTTTTAATGGGGCTGTTTTATAATACATGAGTCACTTATTGCTCATGGCCATCTACTTTGCCTTTGTAGGTAAATCATGGGCTATTACCCAGTGAATTGACTCAGAAAAGTAATTCTCTATTTATAGAAAAATGCAAGAGACAGTACACATCAAAAAAAAAACCTCAAAAAACATTGCATAATTTTCTTTGCCTTCAACCAAGGGAAAGCTTTCAGTAACACAAAAATTGAAATGAAAATAGGGTTATTAAAGTCATTTTTTAGGGATGCCAAGAGCATTTGAAATTATTTTCATCTTTCACATTTGCAGACAGTGATGACAACATCCACTTTATGGTCAGAACATTTCTGTGCCTCACAAGAACTTCATTTCTGCCGGGAGGCAGAATCTGGTGACTGTGGCTTCTTCCCACATCCCTTTGTTTCTTCCCTTTTGGCACAGGCACAGGTATTGTGTGAAGCCCAGCAGAGCTGGGAGATTGTGCCTTGATTAGGGTTCTCAGCAGGGCCCCTTCTGCTGAGAATTGTTATTTTCCTGATACTTAACAGAGCATGAGTTAGATGGTGAAACACAAAGTAACTGCAGACAGCCTGAGCCTCATTTTCTGATGATAGAAATTGCCATTATACTTTGTGTTCCCACAAGTTTGGGGTCTGTTGATACTATTTGTTTTAATACATGTAAATAGCAACCAGCTACCATGGCTATGATGATATCAAGTACTAAAAATATGCCAAAAGGGCATTTGCAGTTTGTCCTGCATACTAGAAAGGAAATTCATCCCTTGAATAAAATTGATTCCTTAAGATCACCACAAAATTTATAAGAATATGAAAATATCTTTAAAGAAAGTCTTCAAAGCTGTGTGAAATCAAAGAGACTATGAACAAAGGGTGACTCATTTATCTTCCTTAATGTGTTGTCCTAGTGGGAACTGGAAACAGACAGAAGAAGATCATAAAATAGGATTTACAAGCTCTGATCTTGCTATTCTTCTTCCTGCTACATGACCTTGTAAAACCACTTGCTCCTAAGGAATCTACAAAGAATTTAACAATATTTTAATCCTTAGTCCCTTTTACTCCCTGATGTCATTAAACTATTGTGTGTTGGTTTTCTGTTTCTGTAAAAGCTGATGAAAAAACCCCATCACTGATAGATACCTTTATCAGAAATATTTTTTATTCTTTCCAGTAAAAAATTACCATAGGTGATCTAAGGTCTTTGCTACATTATTTTTAAAGCCCTTTTGCCCATAAAATGCTTTGTTTTTTCCTTTGTGTAACACTGAGAAGTTGTTCCCCCTTATTTATCAATTTCTACATAAATCTTTAAATATTTGAAAAGTCACTAGAAACATCAGAATATATTTTTTTGCTTTAGAGCTCTTTTCAAACATACTCTTTTCTATTATTTATGGTGGGTCTTTTGAAGCAACCTCGCTGCTTTCTGTGATGGTAGATACTGACATTTTGTCTTGCTGAAATTGACTGTGTGGATCTTTAGTGATTCAAATGTTCCACTCCCTTTTTCTCTGTAAGTCCCTTCCACAGTGCACTGAATTCAGCTGGCTCGGGAAAAATAGTGTGAAAATGTTCTTGCTACTCTGATAGCCTCAGAGACAATCTATCCATTTCATTAGAAATTCTGGCAGAAAAGCTGTACAAGCACAAAGATTCCCAGCATCAAGTGGCAAGATGCATGTTCTCTCTGGCAAAAAGCATTAATTCCTATTTCTGGAAAAGAAACAGAGGAATTGGCTTAATGCTGTATTTCTCTAATAAAAAGATAAGAAAGGAAACTGATTAATGGTTCCTAGATGAAAGTTCAAAAAGAAAAGAAAAAAACTTCTAGTGTAAGGTGTATGGTTTATGTGGAAGGAACATCTCACATCTCACATTGCTCAACTAATAGTGCATGTGTGCTTTCATCGTTTCTGATGCAACCACTCCCTTCTCATGCAAGGCTGCTGGCTCAGGAGAACAGGATGAATCCTGGCCAGCTTAAGGGGGGCACTGTTGGGAACACAGCATGGGCACTGCTTCCCTGCACTGCAAACAGCAACTGTGGAGTCTGGACATGTTATGGCAAAGCCAGTCAAGCTTTCTCATTGCAGTATTTGGCACATGGTGCTTTCTGAAAAACATTTAGCTCTCACTCTGAGAGCTGTTTTGGTAACAGCTTTAAAGCTGATCGGTCTATGAAAGCACAATAGTGGGGCTTAAACTCATTTTCAGTGCCAGGCAAAGAAAGGGGACACGATCATTAACTGGCACTTGACAGGAGTGTTACTGGAACCTTCCCAGCAGCCTCACAAATGAGTGCTGCATCAGGGGCCCGGTTGGCTAAAAGATGACACTTTGCTAGACAGCTCCTTGGCAAAAAGCAGAGGGAGAGAGATGATGGATCTGATGTCATGTGAAGATGTATTCAAACTTGTTTTCAAGAAGAGCAGCTTAAAATTTTAGATTAATGGAGGACTTTGGTCTAGTATCGGACATATCTCAGAAATTTTGGCTGTGCTTCAGTGCTGTCTCTAATATTTTCTGTTTTAGCCTGTTTAGCCATATTAAAAAAAAAAAAATCCAGATGAACCCAAGTGTAGGACTTTGGGTGAAATTCACTGGTATCAATTCAGTAACAGCTGTCACAGAGCAACTGTAAAACAGCATGCACCTACTCGCCACCATAATTTTCTTCAAGAGATGACCACAATATATGGACATTACTGAAATCAGTAAACCCTGGGCTCATGTTATGACAACATGAATTACCATGACTTTTAATTCAAAGTAATACAAATCACAAATGATATAAAGGAGCCTTAAATTCTAAAGGAGCCAAATTCTAAAAAATTCATTTTTAAGAAGGAATTTATAGCTAAATATTTTAGGCATCCTTGGGTAGCTATTTTAGAGAAAAATATTTCAAATATTTCATTAAGACACATGGACATCAGCAAGCAGTCCTTTAAACACCAGCCGTTTAAGAGTAGTACAAGAATCAGTGTAAGTTCTGCCATCACTGCTGAGCCAGTGAGAGTCAAGAGTTTTTACTGCAAAATTAGTTGTAATTGCTATTTCAGTTTTGCCTGTGGCCTCATTGCTGATTTCTAAATCTAACTATTGAATTTCAGAGTGTGAGGTGGAAGGGATGCAGGATCCCTATTTTAATAGAAGAATTCTGGATCCCTGTCAGGAAAGAAGATACTGTGGACAAGAAAGGGAGAAGAATCAGGAGTACAGTGGTAGAAAATAGTGTATAGCCTGGAGAAGAGATGATCTCTCTGAGGAGGTTACCAAGAAATGCCCTCACAGCAGTATTGGGAGCATGAGAGACAACAAATGGAAAGAGAGATTACACAGGGTATAAAGAAAACCTTTTCACCCTGAGCACAGCCAGGCAGCGGAATATGCCCAGGGAAGTTGTGCAGCCTCCATCCTTGGAGGGTTTCAAGACCCAACTGGATAAAGCCCTGAGCAATTTGGTCTGATCTCAGCTGACCCTGCCTTGAGCAGAAAGCTGGACTAGAGACTTTGTGAGGTCCCTTCCTAACTCAATTCCCCCATGGTCCTGTGAATTATAGAAAATGTGCTATTTCATCCTGGGAAAGAAGTGGCAAAGAGGAAAGGAGCCAGAAGGAATAAAAATGGGTGGGAAAGTGTTGCAAAATGTAGCATTGATATACTCCTATTCAGATCAGAGGCTGCTAGGTTGGATTGACTTGCAACTGTTTGTGGTTTTATTTCTTTCATTGAGTTCAGAGAGCAGAATGCCTTGTGACCACTATCCAGGTCACCCACCAATTACCAGGAATTCTGAAACTCACCATCTGTCAATTTGCTTTCACAATGATACAGTAAGGCAACATTTTAGTACCTGAATCCCACCTGTCTGGCAGCACCAGGCTCTGTGAGGAAACTGGGTTTTTGTTAAACTATTGAAACAAAGGCAACCAGGAAAACTACACCAAACCTTACACATTTTATCCTCACTTTCCATTCTGATTTGGGTTTAGTAATGAAATTCATATTGGAGGTACTGTTCATTTACTTGAATTTCACAGAAAATCTCAGTCTTTTCAGACATTTAGAAATCACAGTATCCAAAAAGGTTAATGTATTTTCTTTGGGACAGTTTTTATTTTTTTTTTTTTTTTTTTTGCTACAGTATGTAAATTACAAGCTTGAGTGACTTTCAAAGACAATTATTTACTCCTTTTGCTAAAGGAAGCTTAAGATAAATTTGTTACAAATAACTTTGATTCCCCTCAGATGTTCTTGGTTTTACATTACAGTACAAAGTAGGCAAACATGTTTCCTCAGGAGGGTCATCCCTTCAGGTTATTGAGTGGAACAGCACCCAGTCACACAGGAATCTGGACTTCCAAAGTACTCTGTTTACCTGATAGTTCAAACTTGCCCTTTACTACCAAGAACCCCTAAACCAGAGTTTCCCTTTTTGTTACAAAACTTCCTCTACTGCTTGTCACCAGGGCTACTATGCATTTTCCAGGTATGAAACCAAGGATAATGGAAAAAAAATTAACATACAGCCCGAGTCTAGATCACAAACTTCTGCTGGCATACCTGAGTTGTGGAATGTTTGCTTCCTTATGCTGTCTTGAGAAGAAGCCTGTAGTCTAGTGTGGCTACACTGCAGCACAGTGCCTTTCTTGGTCTAGTCTGGGCTGTTGGGGGTGAGGGTGTTAATTATGTGGTCAGACATTTTGTCAGCATAATGCTGAATCTACATAAAAAGTCTTGTTGGATTTTTCTTTATCACAAGAATCTCTTTGAAATAATTATGCTCAAAGAATAAACAGGAAGGTGGGGGTTTCTAGCAGAGTGCTGCAGATGATTAAGTGGCACAACTTCTCTGAAGGTACACTAGCAGCCTGAAATCCAGCCTTATTTTATGGAAAGTTTTTAAAGCTACTGTCAAGTATGGAACCGTTTCCTGAATGTTTCTACCAATTACAAATGTTTCCAACTCAGCACAATATGGTCCCTCTATTGCCAAGCAAAACAGCCATAAAGACAGTGGCAGGGAAGGAAACAATGAATAAAAAGTTATATACAAAAGGCTTTAAAATGCAGCAAGTGTGTGTGTGAAGAGGAAGCCTTTTCCCACTGCTTTCTTCCTCCTGAAACAATCTTAGCTGTTGCTTGGTATTATTTTACCTCAAACACTCAGATGAGTAATAACTGTTCCAATCCACTATTTCTTTTTGCTTTGATTTACCTGTTTGTAAGGTCCTAAGCCCTCAGGTCACCCAGCTGGAAGCAATGTCACCAGTATTCCAAAGAGAACAGAACACACAGGAGGGCCAACACCAGGCCTGCCTGCACACTCTTTGGAGCTCCAGTGCAAAGCAAATTTTGTTCTGTTGATAGCTGCAGGTTTGGTAATCCTACAGACCATTTGCACTGACAGAATTGTCACACGAAGCAAGAATTTGCACCATCAGCTTTTCCTAAAGGAATGCCAACAGAAATTGGATCCAGATGTGAACCCTTGGCTGCCACTGAGGAGTGAGCAGCTCAGCTGAGCTCAGGAGCCGGACAGCCTGTGCTCATGTGCCTGTTGTGCTCCCCCAGATCCTGGGAGCCTTGGCAGGGCTGCTGCCCTGGCACAGCTGGGGGAGGCTCAAGAGATGCCCAGGCCCCAAGGGAAGGGGGTCTGGGTCACACAGAATTCTGGCTGCTCACTTGTCAGTGGGCACACGTTGGTGACGTGCTGCACAACCTCCTCTTCATCTCGTAGGCAGTTCTGCTGATACTCCTGAGTCTTTGCACCAGGAACACAGCACAGAGAGAAAACACCAGGATTTGGATCACTGATTTGAAACTGAAATAGTTAGTAAAAACTGCTTTGATTTTAAATAGCTTTATAGTTTTAAATAAAATAATTGCTTTAAAAGAGTTTTAATTAAATGAACCTAAAAGTTGTGGGTCTTTGATATCCATGTCTGATATACTTTTAAATAAATAGATCTATAAATAGCTCTTGATCTTTTTGGTGATGAAGTGCACAAAAAGTTAAAAATATTTTTTTTTTAAGCTGAAATGAACAGTTGTCTCTTTAGGAATAGACTTAATATCCAGAAACACTCAATGCAAAGTTACAGAAACTCAAAATATATTCTAACTACATAGTCACTATAAATACATACTTTAACTGAAAGCATGCTTTTTAATTATTCTGTGAGTAAATTGCCAAAATAGAAAATTAAGCTTCTCTTAAAAAGAAAAACTAAATAAATAAACAAACAAACCCAGAATTCAAATAATAAACTGAACCAGCCAGTAACATTTTAAAACAAAGTGTCTTTCCCTTTCTCCTTTAGAGTAGCCCATCATGATACTCTTGAGGACAACAAACAAACAACCCCCAAACTACCATTCTCAAGTTTCTTTCTAAAAGCAAAAGTTTTCATTAATTTGGGCATTTGAAATTTGCTAGTTTAGTATAAAGCTGCACATGAGGCTCCCTAGGGAGTAAATAAACCAAGCCTCCACAGTGAAAACCAAAAGAGAAATCATACATGCAGGTTATTCTAGAAAAAAACATGATTTTAACTTTCACTTTAAAAACCCGTTAAGTGTAACAGTGCATTAGGAACAACCAAGCTCACTAGAGGGACAATTTGCTTGCAAATGTCAGAAAGCATGATCTTTAATGTTATAATTCTGAGCAGTATCTCAAAGATTTCACTTCATAGCATTTTACAAAATAATGTCCTAAACCTGAACACGCTGCATCATACAAGGTTAGTAAGCAGGAAATCACAGAGTGGAGTGAAGTGGGCCCCTCAAAAATGCAGTTTCCTGAGGTGTAAAGGAATCCTTTCACACTCACCCTGTCAGCAGGGCTGCACACTGGGCTCTGGGCAAGGACAGCTGCCAGCCCTCGAGCAGAGCCTGCCCCAGAGGCCTCTGTATCCAACTCTCACCTTCACTGCCCTGCCAGTGCTTCTCTCACGCCGCACAGGGAGGGCTGAGCACCAAGTGATAGAAACACCCATTTCAAATTACTCTTTGCGCTCATCTAAATTTGTTTGTAAAGCTGAGAAAGAACAGATTTTACAATCCAGGTCTCAGAACTGCAGGGCAAATAAATGCAAATGTGCTTTATCAGCTGGAACAAGTGCCCTGGAACACTGACAGGCTGTGGATCTGCAGCAAACCTCTGAACCTCTTCTGCTGGATCAGTCCCCCTTCACATAACCCAGAGGCTGCAGCCACACAGTTCTGTGAGCTGGGCACTCATTTGGGATGAATCAGACATGAGCCCTAATTCCAATAAATATTCATAGACAAAGGCAAGGATCATTATTCCCCATTTATGGAGGAGAAACTGAGGCACAAAGTGATTACTCCAAGTCAGTGATGTAGCTGGAGGAAAACCCAGTTAGCCCCACACCTGCCATCAGGTCCTTTAAAATGAGCCAAAGCCACTTGATTATTTAATATGAATAATTTAGTAAACATCTTTTGTTTCTGTGTTTTGTGAGACCAGTGATTTCTTTTTTAACTTTCCATTTCTAAAACAACCCACATGATACTGAGAGTAAAGGTCCAAGAAATTTAGTGAAATCTGCCAGCAGATTTATCCCATTCATGATTTTCACTGCAAGCTGTAAGATACAGGGTCAGCCTGGTAATTACCGAATGAGGGCTCTGGGAATGCCACTGCACTCTTCTCACTCCACCCAAATAATTACATGGCTCACCAGGAGAAATAAAATGGATAAAAACATTAAGACTTAGAAAAAAAAATAATGTTTCCATAAAACAGAGACTTATTGCATGATAGCTGGAGGCAACACCTTTGCACAAACAGCTGTAAATTAAAGCTGTCCTTTTACTAAGCTTCCAGAGATTGCTTACACAATGTGTGGCAATGGGAGAGAATACAGAAGACAGTTAATTTTCTTCCTTCTTCTTCACTTGCTCAAGTGGATGAAAAGCTACTTGCCTACTTTCAAAAGGATGAAGAAAATGACTTTTTATGCTCCCATACCACGCTGCTACAGTTGTGAACAGATGTGAACATTGTGCCACCTGATTGCTAAACTAAAATTTTCTTGATTTCTAAGTAAATGTGAAAGTATATTGTCAAATACACATCACCTGCAGGTGGCAAGTGTTAAAGAACTTGAAATCACAATTTTGTTCTACTCTCTCCAGTAACCACAGGTGAGCTCTGAGCGTGCTGTGTCCATCCCTTCAGCTATGAGAAGGCTATCCAGTGTTTTAGCTCTTCCACACGCTGCAGTATCTGTGTATAATAGAAATCCATGTTGGCTGCAAACTCAGTACACACAGGGGATTCCATGTCACCAAAGGTGCAGTACAGTGCAGTTCCTCCAATGCTAAGGAAAACAGTTGCTATGCACAGCAGGACCAGCAAAATACAGGAGCCACCAGACACTTCATCTGCAAATAAGAGAAGAAAAGGTGAAAAAAGATGCTACACAAAGCAATACAAATGCATGTGAGAAAACTTGAGACAGGTTTTTATCATGAATGGGTCAGGAGGTAAACACATTTAATAATGCTCACCATGTCAAAGTGACCACAATAGACATGGGGAATTATATGTTTCTCAGTCTCTTCAGAAACCTAAATAATTCTCTTGCTTCATTTCTGCAGTCTGTGTGCCTGTCCCTGCTGGGATCCCTGGTGGAGCCATTCCATGCTGAAGCACAATAAGCTCACCAGGGAGAAGGCCCCACAGCCAAAGGCATCCCCCATGGAACAGCTCAAATGGAACCAAGGCTTTGAAAGGAAACCCAATGGAAACACTCTTGCTTCATTTCTGGTGACACTGACTGCACTACAATGAACTGCTTGTGATTACCTCACATTTTCACTGCAGACACAAAATCTTCAGTGTAGGTTAATGTGAGGGTTTTTTTTTATTTTACATCTCAGTTGTTTTCTGCTAATTCTTTGCATGATTGTTTATTCCAGAGTAGGAGCAATGCAGAAGTTGAAGAGGTGCTGCTACATCCCCACAACCTCACTTGTCCTTGCTAATCTGTACATATGAACAGCATCTGTGCCTTCTGTCAGACTGATAGGGCTCTAAGGAAATTTCTGTGCTCCCTTCAACTCTACACAGGGAGAAGAAATGGGATAAAAAGAAACATTCAAGTTTTTTTTTTTTTTTTGGTGTGTGTTTGAAATCAAACTTGAAGTAATAATAACAATATAAAACAATTTTCCTTCTGAATCACTAAATCCCGGGGGAAAATAAAAGAAATAACTCTAACTGGAATTTTAAATAAAACATAAATACTTTTAAAATAATTTCAAGAAAAAGATGGGATAAGGTCTCTTCAGGCTGTGAATGTTTGAGACATGCTAACACACTTTTAAGAACGAATTTATACCATTTAGTGGCTGGCATACACAGTAGATAGAAGTTTCTATATCATTAGCAATCAAAAGTAATTTTCTTAGTATCTTTTCAGTTTGAATAACAGAGACCCTAAACTAAAAAAAAAAAAAAATAAAGCATAACATGAGAAACATACTAACATACTGTGTTTCTCATGAGGCTATTTATAGCCCATCAAAAGGTGTCAAGCCAGATTTAATGGCAGCCAGCAAATATGTATGGATGTTAAATTATAAAGCAAGGTTAAAATGTGACACCCTCCAATTGCATGGAAACCACTAGAAAGGGTTGGAAATGTGCCCATGGACGAAGCACAACAGACTTGTTTCTCTTGCATCCCTCTACCTACACAGTAAATGGATTTAGGGAGAAAGCTTACATCTCCCACCTTTAAGCAATGAACATTAATGAAAGGACTTCAATTATTTGCCACTTGTAAATCATTCAGCCAGAGGAAAAAAACAGTGACTTAATTCTCAACCAAGCTTTAAATCAGAAGTGTGCTCGCTGTATCCTTCTGTAGTCTTGTTACCCAAACCTGGTACAGATTAACAATCTTTGATCATTCACCTTTACTTACAAAGTTTTAAAAAAACAAGACAGTATATTGAATAAATGTCTGCTTTGTTGCTGTGAACAAAAAGACTGACAACATTTGCACCCCAAGAGCACAACCCATGAATTAACAAATTTAAACTACCTTGATCCAATGTGTCTTCCATTTCTTGGAATCTCACTCTTCTCTTTGTTTGCCTTTGCTGGACTTGAGCAATTGTTTTTCCATCTCTGTCATCTCTCTTCTTTAGTATAGACACCAATCCTTCCACTGGGGTAATCTATCAGGAAAGTCAGTGAGTGGCACAAGAGATGTTAAATAGAACTCATGCTTTGATTTCTCACAATGACTCAGGGAGGAACCAAGCTAAACAGTTAATAAATGGTTTCCAGTCTACTTTTCTTAAACATTGCAGCACTTGTGAAACCTTCTTGGAGACATCAAGTCCTGAACAGACAGGACAGCTGCAGTA